>NW_026264417.1:9783-11238 GCF_000817695.3 Arachis duranensis
TAAATCCTGAGGGTGACTTTGAACGCCGGTTTGGGCCATCAAATCTTGGACAAAGTATGGACTATCATATATTGCTGGAAAGCCCAAGATGTCTACATTCCAACGTCGTTGAGAGCGCGCCAATTGGGCTTCTGTAGCTCTAGAAAATCCACTTCGAGTGCAGGGAGGTCAGAATCTAACAGCATCTGCAGTCCTTTTTAGTCTCTGAATCAGATTTTTGCTCAGGTCCCTCAATTTCAGCCAGAAAATACCTGAAATCACAGAAAAACACACAAACTCATAGTAAAGTCCAGAAAAGTGAATTTTAGCTAAAAACTAATAAAAATATACTAAAAACTAACTAGATCATACTAAAAACATACTAAAAACAATGCCAAAAAGCGTACAAATTATCCGCTCATCACGTCTATGACGCGTACGCGTAAAAAAGCAAATTTTGGCATCTGCGCGGAAGCGTGCAGTACGGGTACGCGTACGCGCCACAACCAAACGTTTCGAGGTCCAACGTTACCTCAAACGCTGCCTCCAACGTCCGCGATGCCAAGCTCAGAAGTTGGAGTTGAGAAATTTGAATCGACGTGTACTCGTCAATGCTGCGTACGTGGTGCACGAAATTGCAATCACACTTTTGCAATCCTGCACAACTAACCAGCAAGTGCACTGGGTCGTCCAAGTAATACCTTGCGTGAGCAAGGGTCGATCCCACGGAGATTGTCGGCTTGAAGCAAGCTATGGTTATCTTGTAAATCTTAGTCAGGATATCAGAAATTATCAGGATTGATTGTGAAAAGCAAAAGAACATGAAATGGTTACTTGTTTTGCAGTAATGGAGAATAGGTTGAGGTTTGGAGATGCTCCATCTTCTGAATCTCTGCTTTCCTACTGTCTTCTTCTTCAAACACGCAAGGCTCCTCCCATGGCAAGCTGTGTATAGGGTTTTCCTTCCATGGCAAGCTGTATGTAGGGTTTCACTGTTGTCAATGGCTACCTCCCATCCTCTCAGTGAAAGTGATTGCATATGCTATGTCACAGCATAGCGGAATTCATCTGTCGGTTCTCGGTCAGGCCGGAATAGAATCCAGTGATTCTTTTGCGTCTGTCACTAACGCCCCGCCTTCAGGAGTTTGAAGCACGTCACAGTCATTCAATCATTGAATCCTACTCAGAATGCCACAGACAAGGTTTAGACCTTCCGGATTCTCTTGAATGCCGCCATCAGTCCTAGCTTATACCATGAAGATTCCGATTAAAGAATCCAAGAGATAACTACTTAATCTAAGGTAGAACGGAGGTGGTTGTCAGGCACACGTTCATAGTTGAGAATGATGATGATTGTCACAGATCATCACATTCATCCGGATTAAGAACAAGTATTATCTTATAATGGAAGCAAGCATGATTGAATAAGAAACAGTAGTAATTGCATTAATCCATCAAGACACAGCAGAGCTCCTC
>NW_026264418.1:0-200 GCF_000817695.3 Arachis duranensis
GTCGATCCCACAGAGATTGTTAGTATGAAGCAAGCTATGGTCATCTTGTAAATCTTAGTCAGGCAGACTCAAATGGATATGATGATGAACGAAAATAAACATAAAGGTAAAGATAGAGGTACTTATGTGATTCATTGGTAGGAACTTCAGATAAGCGCATGAAGATGCCTTCCCTTCCGTCTCTCTGCTTTCCTACTGTC
>NW_026264418.1:674-5804 GCF_000817695.3 Arachis duranensis
AACAATAGTAATTGCATTAATACTCGAGGTACAGCAGAGCTCCACACCTTAATCTATGGTGTGTAGAAACTCCACCGTTGAAAATACATAAGAACAAGGTCTAGGCATGGCCGAATGGCCAGCCTCCCAAAGTGATCAAAAGATCTCAAGATCAAAAGATTCCAAAGATCAGAAGATGATCTAAGATCCAAAGATGAAAATACAATAGTAAAAGGTCCTATTTATAGAGAACTAGCAGCTTAAGAATGAGTAAATGACATAAAAATCCACTTCCGGGCCCACTTGGTGTGTGCTTGGGCTGAGCATTGAAGCATTTTCGTGTAGAGACTCTTCTTGGAGTTAAACGCCAGCTTTTGTGCCAGTTTGGGCGTTTAACTCCCACTTAGGTGCCAGTTCCGGCGTTTAACGCTAGGAATTTTGAAGGTGACTTTGAACGCCGGTTTGGGCCATCAAATCTTGGGTAAAGTATGGACTATCATATATTGCTGGAAAGCCCAGGATGTCTACTTTCTAACGCCATTGAAAGCGCGCCAATTGGGCTTCTGTAGCTCTAGAAAATCTACTTCGAGTGCAGGTAGGTCAGAATCCAACAGCATCTGTAGTCCTTTTCAGTCTCTGAATCAGATTTTTGCTCAGGTCCCTCAATTTCAGCCAGAAAATACCTGAAATCACAAAAAAACACACAAACTCATAGTAAAGTCCAGAAAAGTGAATTTTAACTAAAAACTAATAAAAATATACTAAAAACTAACTAAATCATACTAAAAACATACTAAAAACAATGCCAAAAAGCGTACAAATTATCCGCTCATCACCTTAGCATTAACTTCGAAAAGTCCAGCTTGATTCCTATCAATTGTGACGAGCAGTGGGTACGCAGTATGTGTAGGCTGTGGGGTTGCAAGGAAGATGCCCTCCCTGTGAAATATCTAGGAGTCCCATTAGGAGCCAATCTGAGGCTGATAAAGACATGGAAACCCATCATTGATAAAGTGGAAGAGAAGCTAAGCCTGTGGAAGGCGAAGATGCTAAACAAAGCGGGAAAGCTGGTGCTCATCAAATCAGTCTTGAATAGCCTACCAGTATATTATTTGAGCCTCTATAAGATGCCGAAAGCAGTTGCTGAGAAGTTAATCTCCTTGCAGAAAAAATTCCTATGGAGTAAGGAGGATGGGAGGAATGGCATGGCGTTGGTGAAATGGGAGTTAGTACAGGCCCCGAAAAAGCTGGGCGGTCTGGGAGTCGGAGACGCTATGATTCGTAACACTGCCTTGTTGTTTAAGTGGTGGTGGCGCTTTTCGAAGGAGGACTGACCGCTTTGGAAGAAGGTGGTTTGCTCCTGTAATAATCTGAGACCGAATGAGCTACTGTTCACTCAAGTACTGCCTACTAGAGGAGGCCCATGGAAGGATATTTGCCATTTGCAAATTAAGGAGCAACATCTCAGGGAGAAGATGATCACAGGCTTGGCAATGGAAATTGGTGATGGACAAAAGACTCGGTTTTAGGAGGATGTATGGGTACAGTGTGGATCCTTGAAGGAACGGTTTTCCAGGCTCTTCTCTATTTCAGACCAGTGTGACTCGGTCATTAGGGATTGCGGGTTCTGGGATGGGTTAGAGTGGGTTTGGAACTTCCAATGGAGGAGAGAGTTATTCCAGTGTGAGTTGGACCTTCTGGGTCAGCTGCATGAGACTCTAAGACCTATCCGGATAGTAAATGATAGAGAAGATAGGATTGTGTGGAAGTTTGATAGACTTGGTATTTTTTCGACTAACTCCTTTGTGCAGGTGCTACAAGAAGGAATGCTTACAGAGGATGTGACCAGCTACAGCTTCACTAAAACCATCTGGAAAGGTCTGGTTCCACCAAGAGTAGAACTCTTTGCTTGGTTTGTCCTGGTAGGCAGGGTGAATAGCAAGGAACGGCTGAGTCGGTTCAGAATTATTAGCTAGGACGAAACGAGTTCTAATTTATGTTCTAAGGATGTTGAGCCGGTCGACCACTTGTTCCTTGGCTGTGAATTTGCTTGGCAGCTATGAAATGCTTGGGTAACTGCGTTTGGCCGGCTCTGGTCTTTTCCCAGGGTGGTGAAGGACCACTTTCTAAGTTGGATAGAGTTGGAGCGTGGAAAAGATACTCAAAAGCAGCGTCTGAGGTGCTTCTGTGCGATCATCTGGCACATCTGGTTGGAGAAGAACAGGAGAATATTTTAGAATCAAACCAAAGGTGTAGATGATATTATTCACATGACCATGCTCAGCTGTGACGAGTTGAGCGGTGTCCCTTCCTAGTGTTGTTGATGGCTATGCCGGAGATGACACGTGGATCTATCTTTCTGCTGGGTGTTGGTTTTCTTTGGGAGTTGCTTTTCTTTTTTATGTTTGTTTGACATTGTTTGCTCCACCTAGTGTGTTGAGCTCTTAAGTTTCAAAAAAAAGCTAAGCAAAGTAGTGTGCTTGTTTCATTGGTGCACTTACAAAGCATTTGTTCAACGTATCCTGAACCCATTTTTTCAGAAACTATACTAAATCCTGCTTTGGTTAACAATTTTTTACCGTCTAAATTATTAAGTTGGTAGCTAAGTCCACTTAATTTTGGTGATAAATCAATGCATTAATTAATATGCCATGTGACTTACCGTGTATGTTTATTATTTATGACTGTAAGTTTTGGAGTTGAGTTTGACATTTAGGAGTTGAAGATAAATGTCTCATAACAAGGTATGTTTATATTGCGTAAGGTGAAACCATATTTTTATATGCGGCGTTTAGTTTCATTTTTTTTTTCAACAAATGAATTGTTAGAATGTAACAACATATGTTACTTTCTGTTTACTTTTACTATCGATATGTCCATTCTAAACATTATATTTTCATAGATGGATAACGAAAATATCGAAGATGTTAATTTAGAAGATAGAATGAACGTCATACATGACTTAGAAATTCAAGTACGTCAAGTCACTTCGAGTTAGAAAAGAGACAACATATTTGTGTCACATCTCTTTCATGTGTTACGGTGCATGCATTGTGTACTTTGGAATTATTATCACAATATATGCCTAGGCAAATTAATGATGAAAACTTAGAAAGAGAAAACAGGCGTACTCAGTTAACGATTCATATGTATGAGCCCTGAAGTATTTCAACTGTTGTGTCAAAAGTTAAGAGGAACTCGTAGAGTAAAGGATTCAACTCGATCTACAGTTGAAGAGCAAGTAGCTAAATTCCTACATATTATAAGGCACCATGTGAAAACTAGAACCATTTCTTTCTTCTTTCACCGCTCAAGGGAGACACTTAGTCGCCACTTTCACAACGTCCATGTTATTCTATCGGTAGAGGGAGACTTCTTCAAGAAATCTTCTGATGAGGATGTTCCTTATGAAATACTTCATAATAGTCGATTCTATCCATTTTTCAAGGTACTAAATCTTTTGATTTTCTTGGTGAATTTTATGTAATTGTCAATGAAATAATGATAAAACAGTTATGTTAATATGTCAATATATTTTCTAAAAAAGGACTGCATTGGAGCCGTAGATGGTACTCATAGTCGTGTGAAGGTACCAAGGATGGAAGCCCCTCGTTTTCGCAGAAGAAAATATCACCCCACACAAAATGTGTTAGCTGCCTGCGGGTTTGATATGAAATTCACTTATGTGTTGTTTGGTTGGGAAGGAGCTGCCTCTGACTCGAGAATTTTGAAAGATGCTCTAAGTAAGGAATATCCACTTCGAATCCACGAAGGTATGTGATAGTATAATTTATAAAATTGCCTACATAAATTCAAATTTATAGACACAGTATGTTATACTTTAATTTGAGTATGCAACTGTTGTAGGAAAATTTTATCTAGGCGATGCTGGACTTATGCTAAAGACTGGGATACTTACACTATATAGAAGTGTTCGGTATCACCTAAAAGAGTATTCAGTACGTGAGCCCCGAAATCCGAAAGAACTATTCAACCATCACCATTCTTCATCACGAAATGTCATCGAAAGATGTTTCGGAGTTTTAAAGAAAAGATTCCCAATTATAGATGACGACGCTGAACCTTATTATTCATTTGAAACTATGAGAGAAATTTTTTTGGCATGTTGTATATTGCATAACTTTTGATGGGTGTCGATGTTGATCAATCTATAATTGATGCGGTTGACCGAGAATTACTACAAGAACGCAACATAGATAGATCACAATCAAATCAACAATGTGATGAAGAATATAGATATGCAGCAATGCTGTGAGATAATATTGCAGCTGAAATGTGGAATGTGTATCAAACTTTATGAGTGATGATATGTTTCATATATATGAATATGTATATAAATATGTATTTTACAGTCAGAATTATTTAATTAGATTTTTTAAGGAATTTTTTACAGGTTAAATAATGCCAAATAAAGGAAATAAAACAACAGAAGCTAACCAACCTTCTAAAGACAACTTAAAATGGTTTGATGAGATGGATTAAGTTCTGCTAAATGCATTAGCAGAAGAAGCATTGAAAGGTAATAGACACGATGTCTCGTGGACACTTGAAGCATATGCCATTGTGAAGATTTTGAGCATAGCAATAGGCCCACACATAACAAAGAATCACATTAAGAATAGAATGAAGACATTGAAAGATCATTTTGCTAAGACATATGACTTATTTCATCACTTAATTGGATTTGTGTGGAATCCTGTTACTAGAAAGTTTGAAGCTGAAGAAGTGTGGCAGACTTTATTAAGGTATCTTATACTTTTTTATTACTTATACGAATGACCAAGTTAGTCGCAAAATAATTTTAACATTTATTTATGCAGGAGAAACCACATGCAGAAAAATGGAAGAAAATGCAAATTAAGCATTATGATACTTTGAAGGAGTTGTTCGGTGCTGGTAGAGCTACCGGCCTTTCTTCTGATTTGTCCCATTGTTCACAGGATTCCTTTCAGAAGTGTACATGAATTGGTTATTTGCAACCATTTCAATTAGTTCTTGAGCCTCTGTAGGCGTCTTCTTCAGATGAAGAGATTCTCCAGCAGAGCTATGCAAAGACATCTTGGACAATTCAGACAGACCATCATAGAAAATACCTATGATGCTCCATTCAGAAAGCATGTCAGAGGGACA
>NW_026264418.1:6019-6333 GCF_000817695.3 Arachis duranensis
ATCCAACCAAATTCTAGCTCTGTCTCTTACAGCAAAAGGGAATAGCATAAGTCTGTAGACCTCAGAGTCAACCCCATTAGTCTTGACAGTGTCACAGATTTGCAAGAACTCAGCTAGAAACTGATGAGGATCTTCCAATGGAAGTCCATGGAACTTGCAATTCTGTTGCATTAGAGAAACTAATTGAGGCTTAAGCTCAAAGTTGTTTGCTCCAATGGCAGGGATAGAGATGCTTCTTGGTGCACGAAATTGCAATCACACTTTTGCAATCCCGCACAACTAACCAGCAAGTGTACTGGGTCGTCCAAGTAATA
>NW_026264418.1:10845-11232 GCF_000817695.3 Arachis duranensis
AGCTTGCCCATTTGTCTGTGGATGATATGGAGTTGCCACTTTATGGCTAATTCCATGTCTCACCATGGCAGAGTGTAGCAGTCTATTGCAGAAATGAGTGCCCCCATCACTGATTAGCACTCTGGGAACACCAAATCTGCTGAAAATGTTCTTCTGGAGGAATTTCAGTACGGTCTTAGTATCATTGGTGGGTGTAGCAATCGCTTCTACCCACTTAGACACATAGTCCACTGCCACCAGAATGTAAGTGTTTGAGTATGATGGTGGGAATGGCCCCATGAAGTCAATTCCCCATACATCAAACAGTTCTATCTCTAATATCCCCTGTTGAGGCATGGCATATCCATGAGGCAGGTTACCAGCTCTTTGGCAACTGTCACAGTTACG
>NW_026264419.1:0-991 GCF_000817695.3 Arachis duranensis
TCCACCCAATAACCACCCAACAAATCAAAACACCTATCATCATCCATCAACACCCCAAAACCAACCAATCTCACAAGATTCACAGAGGATCACCAATCTAGAAATACTCATGGAGAAAATGATGATGAACCAAGAATTGACAACAAAGAACCAAGAAGCTTCCATGAAGAACTTAGAAAGGCAAATTGGGCAAATCTCCAAACAAATTTCTGTTGAAAAACCATCAAGCTCACTGCCTAGTGACACCATTCCAAACCCAAAGGAAGAATGCAAGGTCGTGCAACTAAGAAGTGGAAAAGTATTAGTGGATGGTAACCAAGGAGCAACCAAGCATAGTGACAATGAGCCAACAAAGAATGATGAAGCCATCAACAAGGACATGATAAGCAAGAATGTCCCAGAAAAACTCACAGAGGAAGACAACAAACCACAGAATCTAAAGAAAGGAAAGCAAATCATTGAAGAACCAAATCCAAAATAACATCAAGTGGAGAAGAACTTAACACCACCACTGCCTTATCCACAGAGATTTCACAAAGAGACAAAGGATCAGCATTTTCACAAATTTCTTGAGACTTTCAAGAAGCTGGAAATCAACATACCTTTTGGTGCGCGAAATTGTGAACAATACTTTTTCACAACTCTCATAATCCCTGGTCATGAACCCCAAAAACTTGGTAGCTCAATACCATGGCATTACACAACTTCGCACAACTAACCAGCAAGTGCACTGGGTCGTCCAAGTAATAAACCTTACGCGAGTAAGGGTCGATCCCACGGAGATTGTTAGTATTGAAGCAAGCTATGGTCATCTTGTAAATCTTAGTCAGGCAAACTCAAATGTATATGGTGATGAACGAAAATAACACAAAGGTAAAGATAGAGATACTTATGTAATTCATTGGTAGGAACTTCAGATAAGCGCATGAAGATGCCTTCCCTTCCGTCTCTCTGCTTTCCTACTGTCTTCATCCAATCCTTCTTACTCCTT
>NW_026264419.1:9799-11230 GCF_000817695.3 Arachis duranensis
TTCTGAGGCTGATTTGCCACGCCGGTTTGGGCCATCAAATCTTGGGCAAAGTATGGACTATCATATATTGCTGGAAAGCCCAGGATGTCTACTTTCCAACGCCGTTGAGAGCGCGCCAATTGGGCTTTTGTAGCTCCAGAAAATTCACTTCGAGTGCAGGGAGGTCAGAATCCAACAGCATCTGCAGTCCTTTTTGGTCTCTGAATCAGATTTCTGCTCAGGTCCCTCAATTTCAGCCAGAAAATACCTGAAATCACAGAAAAACACACAAACTCATAGTAAAGTCCAGCAAAGTGAATTTTAACTAAAAACTAATAAAAATATACTAAAAACTAACTAAATCATACTAAAAACATACTAAAAACAATGCCAAAAAGCGTACAAATTATCCGCTCATCACCTTTAGCTGAGGCATTGGAGCAAATGCCTCTTTATGCCAAATTCTTGAAAGAGCTCATCAACAAGAAAAGAGATTGGAATGAGAAGGAAACGGTGATGCTTAGTGGAGAATGTAGCGCCGTGCTCCAAAAAGGAATCCCACCAAAGCTTAAGGATCCAGAGAGTTTTGTAGTGTCATGCACCATAGGCAAACTGTCCTTGGACAAAGCTCTCTGTGATCTTGGAGCTAGTATCAACTTAATGCCCTTGTCCATGATGAAGAAGCTTGCCATAGAAGAACTCAAACCCACCAGGATGTCAGTAGTCATGGCCGATAGATCAATCAAGACACCAAATGGAATTGTGGAAAATTTGCTAGTAAAGGTTGGAGAGTTTATCTTCCCTGCGGACTTTGTAATCCTAGATACCGATGAGGAAGGCAATAATTCAATCATCTTGGGCAGACCGTTTCTAGCAACTGCAAGAGCCATTATAGATGTGGAAAAAGGAGAAATGATTTTCAGAGTACATAATGAGCAAATGATCATAAATGTTTTTAAGTCAATGCAACACCCTCCTGAGCAGGAAGATCATTTGAGGGTGGAAACGATAGAGAGCCTGGTGGAAGAAATGTTAGACATTAATCAGCATGAGCAAGAAAAAGATAATCAAGAAACAATAGAGGAACATGTAGCTGAGGCTTCCATAGACAAAGAGGTGGAACCAAGCAAGAAAGAAGAGGTGCAAAAGCAAGAACTGAAGCCATTACCTTCTCATCTCAAATATGCATTTCTTGGCACTTCAGAGAGTTTCCCAGTGATCATTAATTCGTCCTTGACAAAAAAAGAAGAAGGAGAGCTTCTTGATGTTCTCAGAGCTCACAAGGATGCCTTAGGATGGACCATTGATGACCTGAAAGGCATCAGCCCTACATTATGCATGCATAAGATTCTTTTGGAGGACAATTCCAAGGCAGTAATTCAACCTCAGAGAAGACTAAATCCTGCAATGAAGGAAGTCGTCCAGAAGGAAGTAATGAAATTATGGAATGCA
>NW_026264420.1:0-1478 GCF_000817695.3 Arachis duranensis
GCCAACCCGACAAGTCCTGGTAGCTAACCATTGGACTGTCCCTCTGTCACACATCCCCAACTCGAGTTATACTCATCATAAGCTTGATCATAATCATGATCTATATCCATCACCTTCACTGGTGAATATTTACGGGGGCGAGCTCATCCGGGTCTTTCACAGTGCCCGGCCACACTTATGACATAGGGTCAAAAGAGGTTCGAGTCTCAACCTGGAGCACGTGGTGGCTAGCCACTGCTTCCTCCCAGGGAAACTCTCATCTCCAACAGTGGAAGTGCAACATTCACAATTCATTCAACAGCATATATGCATTTATACATAGCCATAATCATGGCTCCGCCGTAACACGGCAATAATCTAGCCATCTGGCTCACGGTTAAATCCATAACCAGCCAATTGGCATCACGGTTAAATCCATAACCAGCCATCTCATTAACAAATACGGCCTATCGGCCCATGGCATAACAAGCACTTCCACCACCATCCTCCGCCTCTCACATAGTCATCTTTGATCCTCATTGATCATTCATTTTTCTCTTGCTTCACTCGCAAGTTATCACATCCCCTAGCTCCTTTTCTAATAGCTAGGCATATCAACATGATTTAAGACATAAGTGGTGATATCGGAGGCTTAGAAGTATGAGATTTGGCTTTTAAAACTCAAAAATCAACTTTGGGATGAAAACAGGGCCACGCGTACGCGCACTCCACGCACACGCGTGGATGGCCTCAAAAACTCATCGACGCGTATGCGTCATGCACGCTAACGTGTGGATTGAAGAATACCCAAGCGACGCGCACGCGTCAGCCACGCGTACGCGTGGGTGCTCTCGTGCCCCAGGCACAAAGCTGGCACAGTTCTGGCATAACTCTCTGGCAAAATGGCTGGGCATTGGGTGCAGCACATCGGCGCACCCGCGCACACCACGCACGCACGTGGATGGCATTTTCCGGAAGAACGGCACGTACGCGCCAAGTGCGCCTACGCGTGAGGGGGCGTTCTGCTAAAAATTTTTTCTAAGTTAAAAGCTGCAGAATTCACAGATTCAACCCCCAATCTTCCAACGGACATAACTTCCTCATTTTAAATCATTTTTCACCCGTTCTTTGAACGGCATGGACATCCCAGATCCAATTTCATTTTAAACAGGTTTGGCATAAAACAGAGATCCGTAGTCCAAGTTATGTCCCGTCAAAGTATGTCCAAAAACCAAGTTTTTTATAAAAACCACAAAGTGCCATTTTCAAAACAAGTCATTTTTAACTCTTTTCAAAATCAATCAAAACATGCCAATTTCATCCCTTTTCTTTGAAATCAATCAAAATATATCAAATTCAACACCAAGCCTCCTCAACTCACACATAGATAATTTACCACAATTTACCAAAATCACTATCCCATCATTTTAACCCACTTCACCCAAGTGGCTCAAACCCAAACACATTGACATATCATATACTCTTCCTCATGCCAATTT
>NW_026264420.1:8506-11223 GCF_000817695.3 Arachis duranensis
CGACAAGTCCTGGTAGCTAACCATTGGACTGTCCCTCTGTCACGCATCCCCAACTCGAGTTATACTCATCATAAGCTTGATCATAATCATGATCTATATCCATCACCTTCACTGGTGAATATTTACGGGGGCAAGCTCATCCGAGTCTTTCACAGTGCCTGGCCACACTTATGACATAGGGTCAAAAGAGGTTCGAGTCTCAACCTGGAGCACGTGGTGGCTAGCCACTGCTTCCTCCCAGGGAAACTCTCATCTCCAACAGTGGAAGTGTAACATTCACAATTCATTCAACAGCATATATGCATTTATACATAGCCATAATCATGGCTCCGCCGTAACACGGCAATAATCTAGCCATCCGGCTCACGGTTAAATCCATAACCAGCCAATCGGCATCACGGTTAAATCCATAACCAGCCATCTCATTAACAAATATGGCCTTTCGGCCCATGGCATAACAAGCACTTCCACCACCATCCTCCGCCTCTCACATAGTCATCTTTGATCCTCATTGATCATTCATTTTTCCCTTGCTTCACTCGCAAGTTACCACATCCCCTAGATCCTTTTCTAATAGCTAGGCATATTAACATGATTTAAGACATAAGTGGTGAGATCAGAAGCTTAGAAGTATGAGATTTGGCTTTTAAAACTCAAAAATCAACTTTGGGATGAAAACAGGGCCACGCGTACGCGCACTCCACGTGCACTCGTGGATTGAAGAATACCCAAGCGACGCGCACGCGTCAGCCACGCGTACGCGTGGGTGCTCTCGTGCCCCAGGCACAAAGCTGGCACAGTTCTGGCAAAATGGCTGGGCATTGGGTGCAGCACATCGGCGCGCCCGCGCACACCACGCACGCGCGTGGATGGCGTTTTCCGGAAGAACGGCGCGTACGCGCCAAGTGCGCCTACGTGCGAGGGGGCGTTCTGCTAAAAATTTTTTCTAAGTTAAAAGCTGCAGAATTCACAGATTCAACCCCCAATCTTCCGACGGACATAACTTCCTCATTTTAAATCGTTTTTCACCCGTTCTTCAAACGGCATGGACATCTCGGATCCAATTTCATTTCTAAACAGATTTGGCACAAAACAGAGATCCGTAGTCCAAGTTATGTCCCGTCAAAGTATGCCCAAAAACCAAGTTTTTCATAAAACCACAAAGTGTCATTTTCAAAACAAGCCATTTTTAACTCTTTTCAAAATCAATCAAAACATGCCAATTTCATCCATTTTCTTTGAAATCAATCAAATTATATCAAATTCAACCCCAAGCCTCCTCAACTCACACATAGACAATTTACCACAATTTACCAAAATTACTATCCCATCATTTTAACCCACTTCACCCAAGTGGCTCAAACCCAAACACATTGACATATTATATACTCTTCCTCATGCCAATTTCCAACAACACCAATTCCAATAAATCATCATTATACACAATCAATATCCTACTCACCATCAACATGGTTCAATCCACATTTCAACCATAACCAATCATCAAGCATATATCACAACATGCATTTTTCTCATACATCATGCCATCAAGGCATCAATAATCATCATCACATATATGACCACATCAGATATATATATCAACCATTCAACAACACCAAAAATTCAATGCCTATCTTAGGGCCTCTAGCCTAAGTATTTCCTACCACATTACATATTAGATACGAGAAACTGAGACCATACCTTAGCCGATTTCCCAAGCTCAACCGGAGCACTTCCAAATCACTTATCCACAAGCTCTCAAGGTCTCAACACCTCCAAGAACAGATTTTTCACCACCAAAGCCGTTTTCAAGCTTTTCAATATCACCAATCAAGCTTCAACATCCACATATACACAACCTAAGCCACAACCATCATACCCATACACAACATCTCAAAACCCAAACATCATAGAACCACAAAATACACTAGGATTGAGAATCTTACCACACCCAAGGTCCAAGGAGACAAGATTAACCTTCTCCTTCAAGAGAGTTGGGTCCTATAACATCAAAGAGTCCAAAATCTCAACATATTTGCTCTTGAAACTCGAAATCAAGGCTAGAAATTCGAAGAGCAAAATGTGAATTACCTCAAGATTAATTGTATGAGTTTTGTAGAGCTCTCCGCGGTGAACGCGTGGCCACAAACGGTGCGACAATCGGAGCTCTAGATCAAAAGTTATGGTGGTTTGAAGATTAAGTGAGAGATAGAAGTTTGAGAGAGTATTCTTCTCCTCCCTCACTCCATTTCAGCGTGTGTGTGTAACAAATGAGGAGAGAAAGTGCTGAAAACTAGGGTTTTGGTTTAATTTAGTTGGGCCAAGGGCCCACTTTGGGTCTGGTTGGCCCGGTTTGGCCCGTTCGGTCAAATCTAGGTCCGAATTCTATAAAATTGGTACCGAAATTCTCATCTCAACCTCCTCTATCACATTTAGCCATAAAAATCACATTTTGGGCTTTCTAGAATAAATTCTCATTTATGGGTTAATTAGCCGTTAATTAATCGAGTCTTACAATAGAATCCAGTGATTCTTTTGCGTCTGTCACCACGCCCAACAATCGCGAGTTTGAAGCTCGTCACAGTCATTCAATCCCTTATCCTACTCGGAATACCACAGACAAGGTTTAGACTTTTCGGATTCTCAAGAATGGCCGCCAATAATTCTAGCTTATACCACGAAGATTCTGATTAAGGAATCCAAGAGATATTCGTTCG
>NW_026264421.1:0-1213 GCF_000817695.3 Arachis duranensis
TGAAATTGAGGGTCCTGAGCAAAAATCTGATTCCGAGACCAAAAAGGACTGCAGATGCTGTTGGATTCTGACCTCCCTGCAATCGAAGTGGATTTTCTGGAGCTACAGAAGCCCAATTGGCGCGCTCTTAACGGCGTTGGAAAGTAGACATCCTGGGCTTTCCAGCAATATATGATAGCCCATACTTTGCCCAAGATTTGATGGCCCAAACCGGCGCTCAAAGTCTCCCTCAGAAATTCCAGCGTTAAACGCTGGAACTGGCATAAAACTTGGAGTTAAAACGCCCAAACTGGCATGAGAGCTGGCGTTTAACTCCAGAAAAGGTCTCTACTCGAAAATGCTTCATTGCTCAGCCCAAGCACACACCAAATGGACCCAGAAGTGGATTTTTACGTCATTTACTCATTTCTGTACACCCTAGGTTACTAGTTTACTATTAATAGGATCTTTTGACATTGTATCAGTACATCATGACACTTTACACGTTTTCTTTGTGTACTTTCCACGACATGAGTCTCTAAACCCCATGGTTGGGGGTGAGGAGCTCTGCTGTGTCTTGATGGATTAATGCAATTACTACTGTTTCTCATTCAATCATGCTTGCTTCCATTCTAAGATAATACTTGTTCTTAATCCGGATGAATGTGATGATCCGTGACAATCATCATCATTCTCAACTATGAACGTGTGCCTGACAACCACCTCCGTTCTACCTTAGATTAAGTAGTTATCTCTTGGATTCTTTAATCGGAATCTTTGTGGTATAAGCTAGACTGATGGCGGCATTCAAGAGAATCCGGAAGGTCTAAACCTTGTCTGTGGTATTCTGAGTAGGATTCAATGATTGAATGACTGTGACGAGCTTCAAACTCCTGAAGGCGGGGCGTTAGTGACAAACGCAAAAGAATCACTGGATTCTATTCCGGCCTGACCGAGAACCGACAGATGAATTCCGCTATGCTGTGACAGAGCATATGCAATCGTTTTCACTGAGAGGATGGGAGGTAGCCATTGACAACGGTGAAACCCTATACACAGCTTGCCATGGGAGGAGCCTTGCGTGTTTGAAGAAGAAGACAGCAGGAAAGCAGAGATTCAGAAGATGGAGCATCTCCAAACCTCAACCTATTCTCCATTACTGCAAAACAAATAACCATTTCATGTTCTTTTGCTTTTCACAATCAATCCTGATAATTTCTGATATCCTGACTAA
>NW_026264421.1:5756-7692 GCF_000817695.3 Arachis duranensis
ACAGCGCGGCCGTTCGGTGCGCGAGGCAAGGAGCCAGACACACTAACGACCCGCACACCACTCATCCGCCACCACGGTCCGCAAACCCAGCACGCCCGGACGAACAGCCCCCCGCACGCCTTGGAGCGTGCAGGGAAGCGGAAGCATACGGGAGTGCCGAGCCAACTCCGCTGGGCAGGGTTCGGGGGAAGCGACGAAGAACATTCAAGGGACAGCCCGAGGCGTGAGGTACTTGGGGCGATAATCGAACAGCCGCACCGTCTAGATTAAGCAACCCGCACAGCAAAACCAACACAGCGTTGGGCACCGTCTTGCGTCGACCATAGACGTAAGGCGAGCACGCCGCGGGTGCACAAGGCACAACTCGACCACGCCATGCTCACTAGGCGGTGCCCAGATGGGGCGGGCATGGACGTGTTTCCCTTATTGGTCCTTTGGTGATCTGGGTGTGCAGCAGCCCGACGCCCGTGCTCGACCTTGGACCCGGGGCGGGGGACCCCGACGGCACACCACAACCACAACGGGCTTGCTAGTGTGCATAGGCAACGTGCATCTTGCTGGCATTGCGCCCAGCAAGCCTTTGGGCAACTCGAGTTTCGGCAGCACGACCCCCCTATAATAGGCTGCCGAGCCATTACCAAAGTGCCACGGGTAGACATCCTTTTCCGTGAGGAGACATACCAAAGGAAACTGCTCTAGAGGTCGAATTTTGACGCCGTTTTTTGCGACAATCTCTAGAAAAATAAGATCTTTCCATCCACCAAATTTGGTGAATTTACACCGTGTGGATTTTTTTTGCCGATTTTTTTCCCACCCGAAAAGCAGGAAATTCAAAAAAAACGAAAAACGGAGCAAAAGTGCGATTTTTGACCTGGATTTTTTTGTGCAGCCTTTAAATAATATTACAAAGGTTCCCTCAAAATTTCAGGAAAATTGCACGAGCCAATTGTGAGATATGAAAAGTTGCCCCCTCCGTTGCAACGGTCGGTGCCTCCGTTGCAACGGCGGGTGCCTCCGATGCAACGCTCCCAGCCAACGATGCACCAAACCCAGCCTCCGTTGCAACGATCCCAGCATCCGTTGCACCGCGCCCAGCATCCGTTGCAACGGCAGGTGCCTCCGATGCAACGCTCCCTGCCAACGATGCACCAAACCCAGCCTCCGTTGCAACGATCCCAGCATCCGTTGCACCGCGCCCAGCATCCGTTGCAACGGCGGGTGCCTCCGATGCAACGCTCCCAGCCAACGATGCACCGCGCCCACCTGCCTCGCAGGGTGCCTGCTCACCCTTTCCCGGGCGCGTCTTTCTACGTGGACCACGTGCCGAGTCTAGGCGTGGCCCGACCTCGGCGGGTGCCAGCTCTCCCTCGGGTCACGTCCTTCCCCGGTTGACCGCGTACCGGGTCTTGCTGCCTATGGGGGGGACCAGGCATCGAGCGTAGTGCTGGCATTGCGCCCAGCAATCCTTCGGCCAGGTCGAGTCTGAGCAACTGGGGACGCCTCCCTATAATAGGCTGCCGAGCCGTTACAGAAGTTAAGCCGGTTGAGGTCGGTTTTGCCGTTCGGGGATCCGCTTGCGTTCTATACGGCCCATTCTTCCCCCGGGGGCCGTAGGGGGGGCGGGGGAGGGCGACCCGCCCCAAAGAGGAAAGGTCATTTTTGACCGGGATATTTTTTCGCGCAGCCTTTAAAAAGTATTCTTGACGCCCCGACAAAACTTCAGGCAAAACTCGCGAGCCAACGGTGATGTGTGGAAATTTGGGTCCTCCGTTGCAATCGCTGGGGACAGGCCACGTGCCTGTTCTGTCCGACATGCTCAGCGAAACTCCTGTAGGGGTCGAATTTCGACGCAGTTTTTCCCAAGCACCTTTCGAATAAACGAGATCATTGCGTCGACGAAATTCGGCCAAGGCACACATGCTGGCCGTCCACACCT
>NW_026264421.1:10580-11213 GCF_000817695.3 Arachis duranensis
CGCTGCACCGCCCCCAGCCAACGCTGTAACGCGACCTGCCTCTGTTGCAACGCCGCCCAGCCAACGTTGCAACTCGCCCGGCATCCGTTGGAACGGCCCCCAGCCAACGTTGCAACGTGACCTGCCTCCGATGCAACGCTTCCAGCCAACGATGCACCGCGCCCAGCATGCGTTGCAACGCGCCCAGCGTCCGTTGCAAGCCGCCCTGCTTCCGTTGCAACGGCCACGGCCAACGTTGCAAGCCGCCCTGCCTCCGTTGCAACGACCCCAGCCAACGTTGCACCGCGCCCTGCCTCCGCTGCAACGGCCACGGCCAACGTTGCACCGCGCCTAGCATCCGTTGCAACGACCCCAGCCAACGTTGCAATGCGTCCGACATCTGTTGCAACGCGCCCTGCCTCCGTTGCAACGTACCCCAGCATCTGTTGCACCGCGCCCAGCATCCGGTGCAACGGCCCCCAGCCAACGTTGCAACGCGTCCGGCATCCGTTGCAACGCGCCCTGCCTCCGTTGCAATGTACCCCAGCATCCGTTGCACCGCGCCCAGCTTCTGGTGCAACGGCCCCCAGCCAACGTTGCAACGCGACCCGCCTCCGTTGCAACCCCCTCGGCCAAGGTTGCAACGCGCCCGGT
>NW_026264422.1:0-1100 GCF_000817695.3 Arachis duranensis
GAGCCAGTTAATGCCCCTTGTTTTGAGTGCCTCTCTCCAGCAAGCCTTCTTCTGTTGTTAGCTTGTGTAAACTTGCTTGATCGGGTAGGAGTGGGATGGCTTTTGGTTGACCTTTTCTTCTTCATGGATATTGTCCTTCTTTTCTTGGTTACCATCCTTTTTTTAGTGCTCATGTTGATTGCCTTCACCACCTTAGTTTCAGTACTTGGGTGTTGTATGAGGGTTGGAACAACATCTTCATCAAGAACTTCTTGAATTGGTGGTTCAATGAACTCACCTTCTATGCAACTCTCTGTTTTATTGGAGTAGTGTGGACTCTCTTGATTGACTTCCTCCCTTTCTTCTACATGATGTTGCATTGTGTCTTTTGGGAGTGAGTTTGCATGTTCCTCATCTTTTATTGCAATTTCACTTGACACATGGAGCTTTTGTTCTTGTTTTTCCACTTCCTCACCCACAAATTGGTCTTCATTCTCACTGTTTGATGGTTCTAAGTTCCCCCTTGTCTGCTCTAAGGGCCCATTCATCTTCTTGAGGATGATTTCTTTCCAGGGTTGGGGTCGTGTGTATCTTTCCACAAGTTTTCTATGTATTTCTATGTATGAAGGTTGAGAATAATCTTGGTGACATGGATGTGTTGTGGTGAAGTTGTGCTGAGGGGTGTGGAATGAGTTGTGTGATTGATGGGATGACTTGTATGGACTTTGTGTTGAGGCATAGTCAAGTGATGAAGAATTTAGGCATGTAAAACTTGGAGGTGAGGTTGTATAATTGAGAGGTGATGGCTCTTGATGAATGAGGTATGAATGAGTGAAATCTCTTTGATTATGATCTTCCCAGCCACAACTTGAGTAGTGATCAATTTCACCAAAATATGGATCATTTTGTGGCTCTGGAAAGTACCCCATTTCATGTTCTTGATACTCCCACCCACCATGAGCATAGTAAAGTGAATCATTCTGGGGTGGTGGAGAGTTTCCCATGAAATTTGATTGCCTAAAATATGATGGATGCTCCTTTCTTTCCTGCAGAAAGCTCTGTCTCAAACAATAATCACCAAAAGAAATTGGAATCTCCATTGTCACAGATGAGGAAATTCC
>NW_026264422.1:5802-11210 GCF_000817695.3 Arachis duranensis
CTCATCATAGCTACTGACATCAAATTGATGCTGGCTCCTAGGTCACAAAGAGCCTTCTCCACCGTGATCTCACCTATGACACAAGGGATCTGAAAACTCCCTGGATCCTTCAATTTCTGGGGTAATTTGTGCTGAATGATAGCACTACATTCTTCGGTCAGTATCACAGTTTCATTGTTCTTCCAGCTTCTCTTCTTAGTCATGAGCTCCTTTAAGAACTTGGCATAGAGAGGCATTTGTTCTATTGCTTCAGCAAAGGGTATGTTGATTTGTAGCTTTTTGAAGATTTCTAAAAATCTCAAAAATTGGTTGTCATCCCCCTTTTTCTTCAATTGCTGAGGGTATGGAACTCTCGGGACATCCGGCTTCAGCTTCCCTTCTTCTTTTTGACTTTTAGAAGTTGGGCTCTGATCTCCATCTTGCCTTTCTCCTTCGTCAATTGACTCTTCTTCTAGTTTCTTCTGGTCAAATCCCTTCAGTTCCTTCCCACTCCTAAGAATGATAGCTTGACACTCCTTTTTTTTGCTTTGGTTGTTGCTAGAAGTCTAATTGAATAGGTAACCAACTTGTGTCTCAAGCTTCTCGATGGAAGCATCTTGGTTCTGCATATTTGACTGCACTTCCTCTCGGAATGTTTTACTGTCTTGGATGTCTCTGCATATGCTCTCAAGCAAGGTTTCAATTTTAGAGATTTGGTCATTAAATAAGGAATGAGCTGTATTGTTGTTGGGGTTGTGACGTCTCTGATCTTGGCCTTGGTCTTGTTGATTAACCCACCCAAAGTTTGGGTGATTCCTCCATCCAGGGTTGTAGGTCTTGGAGTATGGATCATGGTTGTATCTAGGTGAATTCCCAATGTAGCTGGCTTGCTCCTGAGTGCCTTCTTCCTCTTCACTTGCTTCCTCTTGAGTTGAAGTGGTGATTGCGGCCACTTGACTTCTCTCCATCTTCTTGGTGAGGTCAGCTAGCTGCTTGGTGATGAGCTTATTTTGAGCCTGCAGAGCATCTACATTGTTCAGCTCCATTACCCCTCTAGTGTGCCCTCTTTCGGAAGCATATAAGTAGTCATTCTCAGCTACAGTTTCAATGACATCTATGGCTTCCTCAATGGTCTTCTTCTTGTTCAAAGAACCTCCGGATGAATGGTCTACGGCCTTCTTTGATTCATATGACAGTCCTTCATAGAAGATGTGCAGCTGCACCCATTCATTGAACATATCAGATGGACATCTCCTTGTTAGGTCTTTAAACCTCTCCCATGCTTCATATAGAGTCTCACCATCTTGTTGCCTGAAAGTTTGGACCTCAGCTCTCAGCCGATTGACTCGTTGAGGGGGGTAAAATCTTGCCAAGAATTTGTTCTTAACATCATCCCAAGTTGTCAAGCTCTCCTTTGGAAAAAACTCCAACCACTTGGTTGCCTTGTCTCTGAGAGAGAATGGGAACAACAACAGTCTATAGGCGTCAGGTTGAACTTTGGAAAAGACTCCAACCACTTGGTTGCCTTGTCTCTGAGAGAGAATGGGAACAACAACAGTCTATAGGCGTCTGGTTGAACGCCATTGGACTTCACTGTTTCACATATTCTCAGGAAGGTGTTTAAGTATTGGTTGAGATCTTCTTGAACACCTCATCTGAACGAGCAATTGTTCTGAACCAGGGTGATGAGCTGTGGCTTTAGTTCAAAGTTGTTGGCATGGATGGTTGGTTTTTGGATGCTACTTCCGCAATTCCCTGGGTTTGGGTTGATGTAAGAGCCCAAGACTCTTCTATCTTTCCCACCAGGATTTGCTCTACCTCCTCCACCATGGTTGTGAACCTCTTCCTCACGATGGTCCTCCATGGTTGTTTCGAAGTATTCTTCAAAGTGTTCCTCTTCTTCTTCAGCACCAACCACACGTTTTTCGTTTGCCTCCCTTCTTAATCTTAAGAAGGTTCTCTCAGGTTCAGAAACAAAGGAAGTTGAAGCTTCGCTTCTTCTCCCTGTCATACAAACCCACAGAGTACAAGCAAAGAAAAGTAATGCAGAAAGTATCTTGTTAGAATTACTTGTTAGTGTCAGTGATGCAATATATCAAACAGTATGCAATATATCTTGTTAGAATTACTTGTTACATGTTTTTACGAACTTGGCCGCTTCTTTTTGCAAAGTCAGCCAGTAGAGGCCGGCTCGGATCTCTTTTTTAGACAATGCCCTGGCTCCGAGGTGGTTACCACACATGTTGCTACGAACGTCCTCTAAGACACCCTTTGTGGTGGAAGCCGGTACGCATTTGAGGATGGGTGCCGAGATTCCTCTCCGGTACAAGATGTCGTGTAACAGAGTGTAGTGTTGTGCCTCCCTTAGGAGCCTTTTAGCGTCTCTTTTGTCTGTGGGGAGAGTTTCGGACTTGATGTAGCTGATTATAGGGGTCATCCACCCTTGGTCTTAGTCCGATATACTTAACACTTTCTTGCAATTCAATTTCTCAAATCTTGATCAATAGCCAATTCCTTGGTCAATTGCTCATGAGAAGAGATGAAGTGTGGTCACTGATTATACCACATGCACTTCCCAAATCAAATGCTTAGAGGGTTATAGCCACATACCCATCCACACTCAATTTGGTCCAGCATGAGAAAGCATTTCTAGCTAATCTCTTCATTCCTCTTTCAAGGATCCGAAGAGATCCATGTTTGAATAGCTTCTTTTCCAAGATCACTATCCAATTGGATGAAGATCGAAGGCTTTCAAGTAAAATCAAAAGGAAAGATAGAAGAAGAATAAGAAAATTAGTATTGATCCATCAAATTACAACAGAGCTCCCTAACCCAATGAAAGGGGTTTAGTTGTTCTTAGCTCTAGAAATCAAAATCAAAGATGGAGAATACATGATAAAGCTAGAATTGCAAAGAAAGTAAATACAAAGAGTAGTTCTCTTTCCTAGCTCCCCCCCCAAAAAAGCTCCGCTCTATTTCAAAACTACTCCTATATATACTATTCTTCTCAGCTTCTAGTTAACTCTTCAAGTCTTGGGCCTCTGGATCTTTGAGCTTGAAGTAGTTCCTTTCTTCAATTGGGCTTGGCTTACTTGCAGAGAGAAAGTGTAAAGTGGGCAGAGACTTTAGCTCAAGATGTTAAGGGTGTTTAACAGTTAGTGAAAATACAAGTTCAAGAACGTTAGTGACACTGAACATTGTCACTAACGTTGCCATGCACCCCTTTGCCTCACGTTAAAGCCCATGTTAACTGGGTTAACGTGGCTTTTAACGTTGCCTTGTTAGCCTTCGAGAACGTTAGTGACACTCAACATTGTCACAAGTGTGCCCCTTCTTGCTTCACGTTAAAGCTCACGTTAACTAGGTTAACGTGGCTTCTAACGTAGCTTTTGCCAACCTTCGAGAACGTTAGTGACACTCAACATTGTCACTAACGTTCAAGTGTGCCCCTAGGTCTCACGTTAGAGTCTACGTTAACTAGGTTAACGTGTCTTCTAACGTGGCCATTCTTAGCCATCCCAACGTTAGTGACAATGTTGAGTGTCACTAACGTTGTCTCATTCTTCATTCCTCATCGTTAGCTTCCACGTTAACCAAGTTAACGTGGAAGTTAACGTGGCTCTTGGGGGTTGTGTGGTTGCTCCAACGTTAGTGACAATGTTGAGTGTCACTAACGTTGGCTCATTCTTCATTCCTCATCGTTAGCTTCCACGTTAACCAAGTTAACGTGGAAGTTAACGTGGCTCTTGGGGGTTGTGTGGTTGCTCCAACGTTAGTGACAATGTTGAGTCTTCTCCACGTTAGAGTTTACATTAACTTAGTTAGCGTGACTCTTTAACGTGGGCATTGATGGCTTTTGAGAGTGTTTTTGGCAATTACTTTTCTCCTTAACTTTGCAAGTTACCTCCCATTCCTTGCTTCCTTTGGTCCTGAAATCAAGCAATAGAGTGCATCAAAGTTCTAGTCCAAGTCATGGGTAATGCAATATACAATTTTGTCATTAAAATCATGCAAAATCCTCATGAAATAATGTAAAATGCACAATGTATGCTTGAATCAAGGTCTGAGTGAATATCTGCCCAAAACTAACTTATTTCCTAAGAAAATGCATGAAATTACCTAAAAATAGTAAAGAAAAGGTCAGTGAAACTGGCCAAAATGCCCTGGCATCATTCATTTTCATCTCTTCCTCAATCAATGCACGCATTGATCTCCTTGGCAATCTTAATTGATTGAATTACAATTTCTTGCAATTCAATCTCTCAAATCTTGATCAATAGCCAATTCCTTGGTCAATTGCTCATGAGGAGAGATGAAGTGTGGTCCTTGATTATACCACATGCATTTCCCAAATCAAGTATTGAGAGGATTATAGTCACATATCCATCCAAACCCAATTTGGTCCAGCATGAGAAAGCATTTCTAGCTTGATCTCTTCATTCCTCTTTCAAGGTTCAGAAGAGATCCATGTTTGAATAGCTCCTTTTCCAAGATAACTACCCAATGGAATGAAGATTGAAAGCTTTTAAGTAAAATCAAGAGGAAAGATAGAAGAAAAATAATGAAAATTAGTATTGATCCATCAACTTACAACAGAGCTCCCTAACCCAATAAAATGGGTTTAGTTGTTCATAGCTCTAGAAAATGAAGATAAAGATGGAGAATACATCATGGAACTAGAAGAGCTGAGTAAAATACAGAGAGTAGTGCTATTTTCCCCACTTTTTTTAGCTCTCTTAATAATTCAAAGCTACTCTTATATATACTACTCTTCTCAGCTTCTAGTTGGCTCTTCAAGTCTTGGGCCTTTGGATCTTGAGTTTGAAGCAGTTCTCATCTTCATTTAGGCTTGGTTTTACTTGCAGAGAGAAAGTGTGAAGTGGGCAGAGACTTTAGCTCAGGACGTTAAGGGTGTTAACGTTTTAGTGAAAGTATGAGTTCGAGAACGTTAGTGATACTCAACATTGTCACTAACGTTCCAATGTACCCCTTTGCCTCACGTTAGAACCCACGTTAACTAGGTTAACGTTGCTTCTAATGTGGCCTTGCCAACCTTTGAGAACGTTAGTGACACTTAACATTGTCACTAACATTCCAATATGCCCCTATGTCTCACGTTAGAGTCCACGTTAACTAGGTTAACATGGCTTCTAACGTGGCCTTGCCAACCTTCGAGAACGTTAGTGACACTTAACATTGTCACTAACGTTCCAATGTGCCCCTATGTCTCACGTTAGAGTCCACGTTAACTAGGTTAATGGGGCTTCTAACGTGGCCATTCTTAGCCATCCCCAACGTTAGTGACAATGTTGAGTGTCGCTAACGTTGGCTCATTTTTCACTCATCATCGTTAGCTTTCCACGTTAACTAAGTTAACGTGAAAGTTAACGTGGCTCCTTGGGGTTTTGTGGTTGCTTCCAACGTTAGTG
>NW_026264423.1:0-9044 GCF_000817695.3 Arachis duranensis
CCAAAAAGTAAAAAAATTAAAATTCTAAATTTGTTAAATTAATTTATTCTTAATTTCTGAACAAGTGCAGCAAAAAAAAGTTGATGTGCGGAAAACGATCCGACACAAAACTCACCGGCAAGTGTACCGGGTCGCATCAAGTAATAAAACTCACGGGAGTGAGGTCGATCCCACAGGGATTGAAGGATTGAGCAACTTTAGTTTAGTGGTTGAATTGGTCAAGCAAATAAGTGTTGATTATGTGAATTTGTGTTGACAGAATTTAAATTGCAGAAAATGTAAAGGGGGATGGGTGATTTGCAGAAATTAAAGAGAACTGAAAGTAAAAGAGCTGAATCTTAAAGTGCAAGTAATTTAAATTGCAGAAACTTAAATTGCAAGAAATGTAAATGACTTGAAAATTAAATGGGTCAGGGACGTGGGATTGCAGAAATTAAACAAGGAAACTAAAATGGAAACTAATAGATCTCAGGATCCAAGAGACTAGATAACCAATTCTAGATCTCAATGCCTTCCTAGATCAAAACCACAATTCAATTGCAAGAGGAATTAAAATCAAATAGAAGAAGAACTAAATTCAGATCTCAATTTCTCAAGAGTGCAGTAAATAAAACAGAGAGATCTCAGGGTGGAATTGAAACAGAATTCCTTCAATTCTTCAACACCCAAGATTCAAACAAAACTTTGCAGGAAAGTAAACAAGAAAACCCAGAGGAAGAGAATTCAATTCTCTTCCCAAAAACTCTCTCAATTGTCAAGAGCTCTCTCCAAAAGTTTCTCAGCAAAAATCACCCATCAAAAAGCTCCCTAAAACTTTAAATCCTAAGCTATTTATACATTTTCTTCTAATGATCTTCAAGCTTTGAATTGGGCCTTGGCCTTGATGGAATTGGGTTGCTAGTTGCCTCCGTTGATTGCTCTAAGTGTTGGGAAGAAAACCACTTGTGAACCGGCCATGCAAGTTTCACGTTTGAGCCAACGTTTGAGGGCAAACGTTTACTCAAACGTTGCTGAGTGAAAGATAAAGCAGAGGCCGTTGCTGTCATCCACGTTTGGCTCAACGTTTGAGGTCAAACGTGAGCTCAAACGTGGATCCCCTATGCATTCTTTTTGGCCAACGTTTGGCCCAACGTTTGAGGTCAAACGTTGGCGCAAACGTGGCTCAATTAACTCATCAATCAGGGGTGCTCTTCCATGCTCTTATTTGCCAAAATGTTGCCAACGTTTGACCCAACGTTTGAGGTCAAACGCTGGCTCAAACGTTGGTTTTGCCCAGGAGCCCATTCTTCCTTCTTGGCGCCAACGTTTGCCTCAACGTTTGAGGTCAAACGTTGGCGCAAACTTCATCCTCCCAGGGGCGTCAATTTTCCTCTTTGTGGTGCCAACGTTTGCCTCGAAGTTTGAGGTCAAACGTTGGCTCCAACGTTGCCTCCATGAGCCTCTTTCTTCGGCCAACGTTTGCCTCAAAGTTTGAGGTCAAACGTTGGCTCCAACGTTGGCATCCAGGGGTTCTTTCTTCAGCCAATGTTTGCCTCAACGTTTGAGGCCAAACGTTGGCTCCAACGTTGCCTCCCAGGGGCTTCTTTTTGAGCCTCTTGCACCCTCCTTCCAAGCCTTGTTTCACCTATCATCAATCAATCAAAATCATCAAAGCTATGCTTCAAATCATGAGAATATTTCCATTCTAAAATGTAACAATTATAACACAATATCTCATGAAAAGGTATCATTTTTTATACATGATTGATTGAGTCAAAGATAACATGAATTTCAACCCTATTGGCTTACTTATGGCTTAAGAAAGTGCATAAAACTAATTAAAAACAAAGAAAAAGACTAGTAAAACTATGCTAAGATGACTTGTCATCACAACACCAAACTTAAAACTTGCTTGTCCCCAAGCAAGAAAAGAATTATTGAGAAGAAAGGATGAAAGAGGGAGATGAGGTTAATGTTAGTAGAAGATTATTGGTAGCTCATGGGGTTTTATGCAGACATGTGACTACTCACTTCTTATTGACTTATAGGCCTAGAAGTTTCCCTCTAAGCATCAAGCAACACATTGCTATGACCTCTCATTATTCTTTTGTCCTTGTTTACTAAAAAAAACCTTTTTAAGCTTTAATTCAGTGTCATGTGTAACAAGCTTCTTTTCTTTACTTGTGCTTGACACATTATTCACTTTAGACACTTAGCTTACATTCCTTCTTAGAGCATTGATGCCCAGCACCTCTTTGGGTCACTAAATGCCTTGTAGTTAGGTTGCTCTTGATGATGGACTTTCAGTTGATAATCCCGGGTTAGTTAACCCAAGTTACCAAGTGTTAAAGCACTCCAAAGAACTTAATAATCCAAGCAGATCCTAGTACAAAAACACCACAGGCATATGCTCTAAGGTTCAAGCTATTGGTGTCTAGCTTATTTCTTATTTCTTTTGTTCTTGTTGTATTTTTCTTGCTGCCACTTTTGGATTTTCTCATTCCTACTTGTTTTTCTTTTCAACCAAAGGACTTTTATTTTTGAGATTCATAGACAATGAGCTACTTTCTACTTAAAAGGAGAACAATCTAGTTCTTTTATTCACTAAAAGTGAGCTACCATACAATCACACATACATGCCACCACTTACTATTATTTGACTTCTAGCTAGCAATGAACCATCTTACTTCATGTTTCAAACATTTCTTTTTATTGAATTAAAGATGCAGGGGACAAAGCATGCATTTAGTTAAGTGAAAGTAAACACACAAGCACACACTTAGACTAGCTTACTTATTTTACACAAGCACACACTTAGACTAGCTTACTTGTTGCAAAGAGTGATTCTACTTGTACTAAATGAACACTTTAGCAAGACATAAGTCAAAACATTTCTCAACAGTAAGAGTCAAGTATAGATACAACCTATTGGGTTGTAGTCCTCTTGTCCTTCCTTCTGTTGTGCTCCTTTTGAGTTATGATGCATAATATCTTCAAATGGTTGTTAGTTCCCTGCACAATTCTCAAAAGTTGCTTGCTTCTCAAGCCCTTAGGTGACTGGTTAATATGCATGAATTGAATGTGGCTTTTGGATTTAATTTGGTGTGGGAACACCAAACTTAATTCCTTGCCACTTCCTTTGATGCAACAGATTAACTATATGTAAAATCTTGTGTCCTTGCTAAAGGTTATAAAACTAAAACTAGAAAGCAATTAAATGGTTGAATGATTTGTCTGATTGCTTGGAGCTAGCTTTGTGCAGGAAGTGAGAATGTGCTTCGAGAATGTGCTTTTAAGTGATATTTTGGTGGAACACCAAACTTAGAATGCTTCATTCTCTCTTAATTTGTTTTGGTGTGGAACACCAAACTCAGCTCCTTGCGATACATATCAATTATTCAACCTTTTTATTGAAAAAGTTAGGAAATAAAACTACCTCAGGTTGGGTTGCCTCCCAACAAGCGCTCTTTTAATGTCACTAGCTTGACATTCTTCATTTTTCTTTTGTTTCAGGGAGGTTGTAAGCTCTAAACCTCCTTTTCCTTGTCCCAATGTCCTCCTAAGTACAGCTTTGCTCTGTGACCATTTGCTGTGAATTGACTCTTTGTTACTTCATCAAGCAATTCAATACTCCCATAAGGGAAAACCTTAGTTACCAAATATGGACCAGTCCACTTGGATTTAAGTTTGCCAGGAAATATCTTGAGCCTGGAGTTATACAAAAGTACTTGCTGCCCATGTTTGAATTCTTTCTTCATGACCTTTTTGTCATGCCACCTCTTGGCTTTTTCCTTGTATATTTTGGCGCTTTCATATGCTTCTAATCTAAATTCATCCAGCTCATTTAACTGCAACAACCTTTTCTCGCCCGCTGCTTCAGAGTCAAGGTTTAGGAGTTTAGTGGCCCAAAAAGCTTTGTGTTCAAGCTCCACAGGTAGGTGACATGATTTGCCATATAGTAGCTGAAAAGGTGACTTCCCAATGGGAGTTTTGAAAGCTGTCCTGTATGCCCAGAGTGCATCCTCTAGCTTTCGAGCCCAATCTTTTCTTGAACTTCCTACTGTCTTTTCTAAAATCTTCTTCAGTTCCCGATTTGCTAATTCAGCCTGTCCATTGGTCTAGGGGTGATATGGCGTGGCTACTCTTCAGTTCCCTATTTGCTAATTCAGCCTGTCCATTGGTCTGAGGGTGATATGGCATAGCTACTTTATGTATCACTCCATATTTATGGAGCAGCTTCTCCATTTGTTTTTTGCAAAAATGACTACCACCGTCACTCACAAGACCCTTGGGAACTCCATATCTAGTGAAAATGTGCTTCTTAAGGAATTGAAGAACAATCTGTGCATCACATGTGGTTGTGGCTATAGCTTCCACCCACTTTGAGACGTATTCTACTGCCACCAAAATATATCTGAAAGAATAGGAAGGAGGGAAGGGTCCCATGAAATCAATTCCCCATAAATCAAATAGTTCCACTTCCAGGATGAAGTTTTGAGGCATCTCATTCCTTCTCGTCAAGCCTCCTGTTCTCTGGCATTCATTGCACTGATGGACAAATTCTCTAGCATCTTTGAAGATGGTTGGCCAATAGAACCCACTCTGTAATATCTTTGCAGCTGTTCTTTCTGGACCAAAATGTCCACCATAGGCAGACCCATGACAATGCCACAGTATATTTCTTGTTTCACTCTCAGGAACACATCGGCTAATTACTCCATCAGAACATCTCTTGAACAGGAAGGGTTCATCCCACAAGAACTTCTTTGCTTCACTGATTAATCTCTTCACTTGTTGCTTAGATAATTCTTGAGGTATCTTCTTTCCTACTTTGTAGTTTGCTATGTCAGCAAACCAAGGTGCATGTTGAATCTGTAGCAGATGTTCGTCTGGGAAGTTTTCATTCACTGGCTGTGAGGCTTCTTGAATTGTTTCTTGTGGCAATCTTGATAAATGATCGGCAACTTTGTTTTCAGTGCCCTTCCTGTCTTTTATTTCAATATCAAATTCTTGTAAGAGTAATATCCACCTGATAAGTCTTGGTTTAGCATCCTGTTTTGACATTAAATACTTAATGGCAGCATGATCAGTATAAACCACAATTTTGGATCCTATCAAGTATGATCTAAACTTATCAAATGCATACACTACAGCTAACAATTCTTTTTCTGTTGTGGTGTAATTTTTTTGGGCCTCATTCAAAACTTTACTTGCATAATATATAACATGATGCAAGTTTCCCTTCTTTTGTCCAAGCACAGCACCAATTGCAATGTTACTTGCATCACACATTAGTTCAAAAGGTAGTTCCCAATCTGGGGGTGTGATAATTGGTGCTGTTGTGAGTCTGTTTTTCAAAGTTTCAAAAGAATGCTGGCAATTTTCATCAAAAACAAAAGGAACATCAACCATAAGCAGATTACTCAAAGGTTTAGCTATTTTAGAAAAATCTTTGATAAATCTTCTATAAAATCCTGCATGCCCTAAGAAACTTCTAACAGATTTCACATTGGTTGGTGGGGGAAGCTTTTCTATGATTTTTACTTTTGCTTTATCAACTTCTATCCCTTTTCTTGAAACTTTGTGACCAAGAACAATCCCTTCTCGTACCATGAAATGGCACTTTTCCCAATTCAAAACCAAATTAGTTTCTTGGCATCGTTTCAAGACTAGAGTTAGATGTTGCAAACAATCATAGAAGTTGTCACCAAAAACAGAAAAGTCATCCATGAAAACTTCTAAGAACTTTTCGACCATATCTGAAAAAATTGCAAGCATACACCTTTGAAAAGTGGCTGGGGCATTGCATAACCCGAATGGCATTCTTCTATAGGCAAAAACTCCAAATGGACATGTCCGAATGGCATTCTTCTATAGGCAAAAACTCCAAATGGGCATGTAAAAGAGGTCTTTTCCTGGTCTTTTGGATCCACCACTGTTTGATTATATCCGGAGTAGCCATCAAGGAAACAATAGTAGGCATGGCCGGCTAATCTCTCAAGCATCTGATCAATAAAGGGAAGAGGGAAATGATCTTTACGGGTGGCATCATTTAGCCTCCTGTAGTCAATGCACATCCTCCATCCTGTCACAGTTCTTGTGGGAATGAGTTCATTCTTCTCATTAACGATGACCGTCATCCCACCCTTCTTTGGTACTACTTGGACTGGACTTATCCATGAGCTGTCAGAGATGGGATAGATTATCCCTGCATTCCACAACTTCACTACTTCCTTTTGGATGACTTCTTTCATGGTGGGGTTTAACCTTCTCTGGGGTTGAATAACTGGTTTGGAGTTATCCTCCAAGTGGATTTTATGCATGCACACTGCTGGGCTAATGCCCTTCAAATCATCAATGGTCCATCCTAGTGCATCCTTGTGGGCCTTGAGTACATCAATAAGTTCTTCTTCTTCCCTTTTTGTTAGGGATGAATTGATGATCACAGGGAAACTCTCTGATGTGCCAAGGAATGCATATTTGAGATGGGTGGGTAATGGCTTCAATTCTTGTTTTTGTACTTCTTCTTTCTTATCTGATTTTGCCTTTTGGTCAATAGAGATTTCAGCTGCCTGTTCCTTGGTTGTCTCTTGACCACTTTCCTCTTCTTGTTCATGCTGGTTGGCTTCCAACACTTCTTCCACCAAGTTTTCTATCATGTCCACACTTAAGTATTCTTCTTGTTCGGGGAGTTGCTGCATTGACTTGAAGACATTTATGACCATTTGCTCATTGTGTACTCTGAAGATCATTTCTCCTTTTTCCACATCAATTATAGCTCTTGCAGTGGCTAAAAATGGTCGTCCCAGGATGATTGAATTGTTTCCTTCCTCTTCAGTGTCCAAAATTACAAAATCTGCGGGGAAAATAAACTCCCCAATCTTTACTAACAGATTTTCCACAATTCCGTTGGGTGTCTTAATTGATCTGTCAGCCATGACTAGTGACATCCTGGTGGGTTTGAGTTCTTCTATAGCAAGCTTCCTCATCATAGACAAGGGCATCAAGTTGATACTGGCTCCAAGATCACAGAGGGCCTTGTCTAGTGTCATGTTGCCTATGGTACAGGCGACTACAAAACTTCCTGGGTCTTTGAGCTTTGGTGGAATCCCTTTTTGAAGTACCGCGCTACATTCTTCAGTGAGGAGTATAGTCTCCTTCTCCAGCCAGCTTCTTTTCTTGTTGATGAGTTCCTTCAAGAACTTGGCATATAAGGGCATCTGTTCCAATGCCTCAGCCAGGGGAATGTTGATTTCCAACTTCTTGAAAGTTTCCAGGAATTTGCGGAAGTGTTGGTCTTTGGTTTCTTTGTTGAACCTCTGTGGATATGGCAGTGGAGGGTTGAGGTCCTTCTCCTTTTTCTGTTGTCCTTGAATCGCTTCTTCCTCTTCCTTATGTGTATTGATTGGCTGGTCTTCTTCTCCTTTGGGGTTCTCTGTGTTCTTGTTTGGCATCATATTTTGATCATTGGCTTCCTCTGCATCTATTGGCTTTTTGCTGCTCTCCACTTGTTTCTTTGCAGTGTCATTGTTGCTCCCCAATGTTCTCCCACTCCTTAACTGTATCGCCTTACATTCTTCCTTAGGATTTGGGATTGTATCACTTGGCAGAGAACTTGATGGCCTCTCTGTTGCAAAGTGTTTAGAGAGCTAGCCTATTTGTCTTTCCATGTTCTTGATGGAGGCTTCTTGATTTTTGGCTGTCATTTCTTGATGTTTTCACAGCTTGTCTATCAAGGTTTCCAGGTTAGTGATTCTTTGAGATTCAGGAGGTGCTTGTGATTGGTTGTGAGGTGTAGGTGGTTGATGGTAAGTGTTTTGGTTGATGGATTGGTTATGGGTTGGATAATGGTTAGAGTTGGGGTAAGTGTTTTGTGGTTTTCTGAATGAATTTTGGTTGTTATTTTGCTGGTTATTCCTTGAGTTGTTTTGGTTTATGTTTCTTTGCCATGGCTGTTGGCTTTGGTTATGGTTATCTCCCTACCTAAGGTTGGGGTGGTTCTTCCAGGAAGGATTGTAAGTATCACCATAGACCTCATTCTTTCCATAACTTTGGTTATGCATGTACTGTACTTGCTCCTGTTGTTGTTCTTCTTGGCTCTCTTCATTTTGCACCCATGTAGTTGATGATTAGCTTGTATTCACAGCTGCTATTGTTGCTCTTCTTGGCTTTCTTCATTCTGTCCCCATACAGTTGATGGTTGGCTTGTGTTCACAGCTGCTACTTGAAGGCTGTCAATTCTTTTGGCCATTTGTTCAAACTGTTGTTGAATTTGTTGTTGCATCATCTTGTTTTGAGCCAAAATAGAGTCCACTCCTTCTAGTAAGATGGAATCCACTCCTTCCAGTTCTAGTACCCCCTTTCTCTGTGATGGTTGCCGGGTTCTTTGATGAGCAAAGAAGTATTGGTTGTTGGCCACCATGTCCACAAGATTCTGGGCTTCTTCAGCAGTTTTCATCAGTTGCAATGAACCTCCCGCAGAGTGATCTAATGCCTCTTGAGATTTCAATGTCAAGCCTTCATAGAAGTTCTACAGCACATCCCATTCATTGAACATCTCTGGGGGACATTTTCTAATCAAGGCTTTGTATCTCTCCCATGCTTCATATAAGGATTCAGCATCTAATTGGGTGAATGTTTGCACCTCTGTTTTCAGCCTGATGATCCTTTGGGGTGGGTAAAATTTGGCTAGAAATTTAGTCACCAAATCATCCCAACTAGTGATGCTTTCCTTGGGAAAAGTTTCAAGCCATTGTGCAGCCTTATCCCTTAATGAGAATGGGAATAGCAGGAGCTTGTATGTTTCAGGATTCACACCATTGGATTTGACAGTGTCACAAATCCTTAAGAAAGTGGATAAATGCTGATTGGGATCTTCCAATGGGCTTCCTCCATAGGAACAATTGTTCTGGACAAGTGTAATGAGTTGTGGTTTTAGCTCGAAGTTGTTTGCATTGACATTGGGAGTGAGGATACTACTCCCACAGTGTCTTGGATTTGCAAATGTGTATGAAGCCAAAACTCTCCTCTGTGGCGGATTGTTGTTGTTGTTAGCTGCTCCCCCT
>NW_026264423.1:10362-11200 GCF_000817695.3 Arachis duranensis
CTCATCAATCAGGGGTGCTCTTCCATGCTCTTATTTGCCAAAATGTCGCCAACGTTTGACCCAACGTTTGAGGTCAAACTTTGGCTCAAACGTTGGTTTTGCCCAGGAGCTCTTTCTTCTTTCTTGGCGCCAACGTTTGCCTCAACGTTTGAGGTCAAACGTTGGCGCAAACTTCATCCTCCCAGGGGCGTCAATTTTGCTCTTTGTGGTGCCAACGTTTGCCTTGAAGTTTGAGGTCAAACGTTGGCTCCAACGTTGCCTCCATGAGCCTCTTTCTTCGGCCAACGTTTGCCTCAAAGTTTGAGGTCAAACGTTGGCTCCAACGTTGGCATCCAGGGGTTCTTTCTTCAGCCAACGTTTGCCTCAACGTTTGAGGCCAAACGTTGGCTCCAACGTTGCCTCCCAGGGGCTTCTTTTTGAGCCTCCTGCACCCTCCTTCCAAGCCTTGTTTCACCTATCATCAATCAATCAAAATCATCAAAGCTATGCTTCAAATCATGAGAATATTTCCATTCTAAAATGTAACAATTATAACACAATATCTCATGAAAAGGTATCATTTTATACATGATTGATTGAGTCAAAGATAACATGAATTTCAACCCTATTGGCTTACTTATGGCTTAAGAAAGTGCATAAAACTAATTAAAAACAAAGAAAAAGACTAGTAAAACTAGGCTAAGATGACTTGTCATCAAAAGTCAACTGTCTCGGTGTAGCAAAAAAAAAGTGCAGCAAAAAAAAGTCAACTGTCTGGGTGTAGCATCATCCGGTGAATAAAAAATAAAAAATATTTTTAAAAAAATTAAAAATTAAAAAAAATTATTTTTAAATTTTA
>NW_026264424.1:0-2949 GCF_000817695.3 Arachis duranensis
TATGTATACCCTCCATTGGAGTTAGTAGTTTTGAGTTGAATCCTTAGCTCATTATCATGGTGCAGCAAAGTTGCCAGTATTCTGGTCATCCACAAGAAGAACCTACAGAGTTTCTGGCACAATTTTTACAAATTGCTAACACAGTACATGATAAGGAGGTAGATCAGGATGTCTACAGGCTATTACTGTTCCCATTTGCTGTAAAAGACCAAGCTAAGAGGTGGTTAAATAACCAACCTAAGGACAGCATAAAGACATAGAAACAGCTGTCAGAAAAATTCCTGAATCACTATTTTCCTCTGAAACGGATGACACAGCTAAGGCTGAGCATCCAAGGCTTCAAACAAGGAGATAATGAATCTCTCTATGATGCCTGGGAGAGATACAGAGATATGCTAAGAAAATGCCCCTCTGAAATGTTTTTAGAGTGGGTGCAGTTAGACATCTTCTACTATGGGCTTATAGAAAGAGCTCAGATTTCCCTAGACCACTCAGCTGGTGGATCTATACACATAAGAAAGACAATAGAAGAAGCTCAAGAGCTCATTGATACAGTTGCCAGAAATCAACATCTGTACCTAAGCAGTGAACCTTCCATGAAAGAAGAGGCTAAAATAGTAACTGCTGAAATGAGTCCTGTAGAACAAGTTACAGAATTCAACCAGCAATTGGATTTTCTAACAAAATAGTTAGCCGAATTCAAGGAGATATTACAAGAATCAAGAATGGCTAATATGAATATGGAAGTACAGTTGAAGCAAACAGAACAGCAGCTATCAAAACAAATAACAGAAGAGTGCCAAGCAGTTCAATTAAGAAGTGGGAAAACATTAAAAACATCACTTCAAGATAGCAGGAAGCCAAGAAATCAGCAAACTACCCAAAATCTCTCTGAGGACATTAAGAGCCCAGATAGGAATAATTCCAGCGTTCAAACGCCCGAAAATGGGTGGGAAGCTGGCGCTGAACGGCCAAACCATGTTCAATCCTGGCGTTCGACGCCAGAAACAAGCAAGAAATTGGCGTTGAACGCCCAAAGGAAGCATAGTTCTGGCATTCAGACGGCAGAAACAGGTGAGGAGTTGGTGTCTAACGCCACTCCAGCTTCCACCCCTGGCATTCAAATGCCAGCGGGAGATCAGACACATACAAGTGCTGATAATAACCCTTCTAAAAAGGCTTCTCAACCTACATCTGTAGGCAATAAACCTGCAGCAACTAAGGTTGAGGAATACAAAGCCAAAATGCCTTATCCTCAGAAACTCCGCCAAGTGGAACAAGATAAGCAATTTGCCCGCTTTGCAAACTATCTCAGGACTCTTGAAATAAAGATTCCGTTTGCAGAGGCACTTAAGCAAATACCCTCTTATGCTAAGTTCACGAAAGAGCTCTTAAGTCATAAGAAGGATTGGAGGGAAACTAAAAAAGTTTACCTCACTGAAGAATGCAGTACAGTCATTCTGAAACCTGAGAAGCTTAAAGATCCCCGAAGCTTTATGATACCATGCACATTATAGGGTACTTGTACCAAGCAAGCTCTATGTGATCTTGGGGCAAGTATCAACCTAATACCTGCATCTATTATCACAAAGCTTGGTTTGACTGAAGAAGTCAAACCAAATCGGATATGTCTCCAACATGCTGATGGCTCCATTAAATACCCATCAGGCGTGATTGAAGACATGATTGTCAAGGTTGGGCCATTTGCCTTTCCTACTGACTTTGTGGTGCTGGAAATGGAGGAGCACAAGAGTGCAACTCTCATTCTAGGAAGACCTTTCCTAGCAACTGGCCGAATCTTTATTGATGTCCAAAAAGGGGAAATAACCATGAGAGTCAATGAGGAGGAGTTCAAGTTGAATGTTGTCAAAGCTATGCAGCATCCAGACACCCCAAACGACTGTATGAGTGTTGATATTATTGACTCTCTGGTAAAAGAGGTCAATATGACTGAGAGTCTCGAATCAGAGCTAGAGGATATCTTTAAAGATGTTCAGCCTGATCTGGAGGAATCAGAGAGAATGATAAAACCTCTGAAAATCCCTCAGAAAGAGGAGAAACCTCCTAAACCCGAGCTCAAACCATTACCACCATCCCTGAAATATGCATTTCTGGGAGAAGGTGATACCTTTCCTGTAATCATAAGCTCTACCTTAGAGCCACAGGAAGAGGAAGCACTAATTCAAGTGCTAAGGACACACAAGACAACTCTTAGGTGGTCCATCAGTGATCTTAAGGGCATTAGCCCAGCCAGATGCATGCACAAGATTCTATTGGAAGGTGACGCTAAGCTAGTGGTTCAACCACAAAGGCGACTGAATCCAGCCATGAAGGAGGTGGTGCAGAAGGAGGTCACTAAATTACTAGAGGCTGGATTATTTATCGTATTTCTGATAGCCCCTGAGTAAGCTTTATCCAAGTCGTCCCTAAGAAGGGTGGCATGACAGTGGTTCATAATGAAAAAAATGAACCGGTTCCTACAAGAACAATTACAGGGTGGCGTATGTGTATTGATTATAGAAGGCTCAATACAGCTACCAGAAAAGATCATTTTCCTTTACCATTCATAGACCAGATGCTAGAAAGACTAGCAGGTCATGAATACTACTGCTTCCTGGATGGATATTCAGGTTATAATCAAATTGCAGTAGATCCCCAGGATCAAGAGAAAACAGCATTCACATGTCCATCTGGAGTATTTGCATACAGAAGAATGCCATTTGGCCTATGCAATGCACCTGCAACCTTTCAAAGGTGCATGCTCTCAATTTTCTCTAATATGGTGAAAAAATTTCTGAAAGTCTTCATGGATGAATTTTCAATATTTGGAGACTCATTCAGCTCCTGTCTTGACCATCTAGCACTTGTTCTAAAGAGGTGCCAAGAGACTAACCTGGTTTTAAACTGGGAAAAATGTCACTTTATGGTAACTGAAGGAATTGTCCTTGG
>NW_026264424.1:10288-11194 GCF_000817695.3 Arachis duranensis
TGCCAAAAAGCGTATAAATTATCCGCTCATCACAACACCAAACTTAAATTGTTGCTTGTCCCCAAGCAACTGAAAATAAATTAGGATAAAAAGAAGAGAATATACTATAAATTTCAGAATATCAATGAATATTAATTATAATTAGATGAGCGGGACTTGTAGCTTTTTGCTTCTGAACAGTTTTGGCATCTCACTTTTTCCTTTGAAGTTTAGAATGATTGGCTTCTCTAGGAACTTAGAATTTCGGATAGTGTTATTGATTTTCCTAGTTAAGCATGTTGATTCTTGAACACAGCTACTTATGAGTCTTGGCTGTGGCCCTAAGCACTTTGTTTTCCAGTATTACCACCGGATACACAAATGCCACAGACACAAATTCGAAATTCATGTACTTCTTGTTCTTTTGAGTTAAAACATTTTTCATTTAAGAGAGGTGAAGGATTAATGGATTTTATTCATAGCTTTAAGACATAGTTACTACATCCTCATGATCATGAAGTAAAGACACAAAACATAGATAAACACAACATTAAAAACCGAAAAACAGAAAGGAATAAAGAACAAGGAATGAATCCACCTTTAGTGGCGTCTTCTTCTTGAAGGACCAACAATGTCCTTAAGCTCTTCTATGTCCCTTCCTTGCCTTTGTTGCTCCTCCCTCATTGCTCTTTGATCTTCTCTTATTTCATGGAGAATGATGGAGTGTGATGATTTGATTTTTGACGGTTTAGAATTTCACAAATGAATTCTCGTTGCAAGTATAGTTTCTAAACCAACAATAATCCTTTCATACAAAAAGTTGTTTGTCACTAAAACAAACCCCTAAAATTTATAAATCGAAGTATTCAAACCTCGGGTCGTTCTCCCTAGGAATTACAATAGAGTGTCTTGTTATTGGTTGTGAGT
>NW_026264425.1:0-1596 GCF_000817695.3 Arachis duranensis
AACCAATAATCTTCGTGGGATCGACCCTTACTCACGTAAGGTATTACTTGGACGACCCAGTGCACTTGCTGGTTAGTTGTGTGGATTGCAAAAAAGTGTGATTGCAATTTCGTGCATCAAGTTTTTGGCGCCGTTGCCGGGGATTATTCGAGTTTGAACAACTAAAAGTTTATTTTATTTCTTAGATTAGGAATAATTTATTTTTATTGTTATAGAGTCATTAAATCCTGATAGGATAGTTTCTTTTCAAAAAAAAATAAAATAAAATAAAATTTCTTTTCAAAAGTATTATTTTTCTTAATCAATTGCTAATTTTCGTGAGTTTAGTGTCTTGTTCTAAGTTTGGTGTTAATTGCATATTTTATATTTTTCTTTAAATTTTCGAACTTGTGTTCTTTGTTCTTCACTGATCTTCAAGTTGTTCTTGTTTATTTTTCTTGTTTGATCTTGAGTTTTTCTTATTTTGTGTCTTTTCTTGTTTTTCTTGTGCTTTTTCAAAATATTAACTTTCAAAAATTATACTTTTAGCCATAAATATAATACATCTTTAAAATCAACACTGAAGTTACTGCCCAATTGGCTGGAGCATTAGTAGTTGTTCTTCATAATTGGGTATCTCCTTTAAAATCTTTTTCAAAAATAATTTTTCTTGATTGAATCTTGTGCCAAACTCTAAGTTTGGTGTTTTCTTGTTAAGTTTTCTTAAATTTTCGAAAATTTGTCTTGGTTTTCTAAAAATTTTAAGTTTGGTGTTCTTTCTTTTGTTCTTGGTGTTCTTTTGAATCTTCAAGGTGTTCTTGAGTTTTTATTGTGTTTTGATCTTAAAATTTTTAAGTTTGGTGTTTCTTGGTGTTTTCCCTCCAAAATTTTCGAAAATAAGAAGCATTAGATCTAAAAATTTTAAGTCTTGTGTCTTTTGTGTGTTTTTCTCTTTCATCATAAAATTCAAAATTCAAAAACATATCTTTCTTAACTAATTTTAAACTACATTTTTCGAAATTTTTATATAAAAAATTCAGATTTCAATTTCAAAATATTTTCAATTTCTTTTGTTTATTTCGTTTTTATTTTATTTTATAAAATAAATTTTTATAATATAAATAATATCAACATACATACCATCTCCTTTATTCCATCATGGAATTAAGTGGGAATGAACAGTCCAGGAGGACTCTGGGGTCATATGCTAACCCCACTACTGCTTCATATGGGAGTAGTATCTGTATACCCTCCATTGGAGTTAGTAGATTTGAGTTAAATTCTTAGCTCATTATCATGGTGCAGCAAAGCTGCCAGTATTCCGGTCTTTCACATGAAGAACCTACAGAGTTTCTGGCACAATTTTTACAAATTGCTGACACAGTGCATGATAAGGAAGTAGATCAGGATGTCTACAGATTATTACTTTTTTCATTTGCTGGAAAAGATCAAGCTAAGAGGTGGTTAAATAACCAGCCTAAGAACAGCATAAAAACATGGAAACAGCTGTCAGAAAAATTCCTGAATCACTATTTCCCTCCAAAACGGATGACACAGCTAAGGCTAAGCATCCAAGGCTTCAAACAAGGAGATAATGAATCCCTTTATGATGCATGG
>NW_026264425.1:9586-11193 GCF_000817695.3 Arachis duranensis
GCCAAGTACATGCTGCTGTCTGGAGTTAAACGCCAGAAACACGTCATGATCCGGAGTTGAACGCCCAAAACACGTTATAACTTGGAGTTCAACTCCAAGAAAGGCCTCAACTCGTGGATAGCTTTAGTCTCAGCCCCAGCACACACCAAGTGGGCCCCAGAAGTGGATTTCTGCACCAATTATCTTAGTTTACTCATATTCTGTAAACCTAGGTTACTAGTTTACTATTTAAACAACTTTTAGAGACTTATCTTGTACCTCATGACATTTTCAGATTTGAATTACATACTTTTTGATGGCATGAGTCTCTAAACTCCATTGTTGGGGGTGACGAGCTCTGCAGCGTCTCGATGAATTAATGCAATTGTTTCTATTTCACTCAAACGTGTGTGTGTTCCTATCTAAGATGTTCATTCGCGCTTAATTGTGAAGGAGGTGATGATCCATGACACTCATCACCTTCCTCAACTCATGAACGTGTGCCTAACAAACACCTCCGTTCTACATCAGACTGAATGAGCGTCTCTTAGAATCTTCGTGGTATAAGCTAGAATTGATGGCGGCCACTCTTGAGGATCCGGAAAGTCTAAACCTTGTCTGTGGTATTCCAAGTAGGATCCAAGGATTGAATGGCTGTGACGAGCTTCAAACTCGCGATTGCTGGGCGTGATGACAAACACAAAAGGATCAATGGATCCTATTCCAACATGATCGAGAACCGACAGCTAATTAGCCGTGCTGTGACAGAGCATCTGGAATGTTTTCACTGAGAGGATAGGAAGTAGCCACTGACAATGGTGACGCCCTACATATAGCTTGCCATAGTCGGGCTTTACAAACAATTGAGTTGAATATTACATTGCAGAAATTTAGAGGACAAAGCATCTCCAAAACCCCAACATATTCCCCATTACTGCAAAACAAGTAACGATTTTATCCTCTTTTATTTTTTTTAATCCAATAACTCCCATTGATAATTTTGATTGACATCCTGACTAAGAATAATAAAATAAACATAGCTTGCTTCAAACCAATAATCTTCATGGGATCGACCCTTACTCACGTAAGGTATTACTTGGACGACCCAGTGCAGTTGCTGGTTAGTTGTGTGGATTGCAAAAAGTGTGATTGCAATTTCGTGCATCACCTACTATACAAGGTATTGAGAACTTCCCAGGGTCCTATCTCTTTTGAGGTAATCTCTACCTAATCAAGTCATCCAGTTCTTTGGAGAGCAAAGGGGGTTCATCCTCCCAAGTCTCATTACCAAATAACTTGTCATTTAGCTTCATGATTGCTCCAAGGTACTTAGCAACTTGCTCTTCAGTGACATCTTCATCCTCTTCAGAGGATGAATACTCATCAGAGCTCATGAATGGAAGAAGTAAATCCAATGGAATCTCTATGGTCTCAGTGTGAGCCTCAGATTCCCATGGTTCCTCATTAGGGTACTCATTGGAGGCCAGTGGACGTCTATTGAGGTCTTCCTTAGTGGCGATCACTGCCTCTTCCTCCTTTCCCATTTCAGCCATGTTGATGGCCTTGCACTCTCCTTTTGGATTCTCTTCTGTATTGCTTGGAAGAGTACTAGGAGGGAGTTCAGTAAC
>NW_026264426.1:0-1675 GCF_000817695.3 Arachis duranensis
GTGGATTCATAGGGTCAAATGTAATTGGATTAGATAATTTAAAAGATAAATAAAATAAAAAGGGATAGAAATACTTATGTACATCAATAGTGGGAATTTCAGATAGGCGTGTGGAGATGCTAGAATCCTTTCGAATCTCTACTTTCTTATTGCTATCATCCAATCCTTCTTACTCCTTTCCATGGCAAGCTGTATGTAGGGCATCACCATCATCAATGGCTACTTTTAATCCTCTCGGAAAAATGGTCCTATGCGCTGTCACTGCACGGCTAATCGTCTGGAGGCATCACCCTTGTTGATAGCTACATCACATCCTCTCAGTGAAAATGGTCCAAATGCTCTGTCACAGCACGGCTAATCATCTGTCGATTCTCAATCAGGTTGGAGTAGAATCCATTGATTCTTTTGCATTTGTCATCACGCCCACCCTTCAGGAGTTTGAAGCTCGTCACAGTCATTCAATACCGGAATCCTACTCGGAATACCACAGACAGGGTTAGACTTTCCGGATTCCCGGGATCCTACTCGGAATACCACAGACAAGGTTAGACTTTCCGGATCCCCATGAATTCCGCCATCTATCTAGCTTATACCACGAAGATTCTGTTGGGGAATCTAAGAGATATGCGCCCGGCCTAAGGTAGAACGGAAGTGGTTGTCAGTCACGTGCGTTTATAGGTGAGAATAATGATGAGTGTCACGGATCATCACATTCATCAAGTTGAAGTGCAACGTATATCTTGGAATAAGAATAAAAGAGACTTGAGTAGAAAATAATAGTAATTGTATTGAAACTTGAGGTACAGCAGAGCTCCACACCCTTAATCTATGGTTTGTAGAAACTCCACCGTTGAAAATACATAAGTGAAAGGTTCAGGCATGGCCGAGAGGCCAGCCCCCTGAATGATCAAAAGACCGAATGGCCAAAAGATTAAACAGTCAAAAGATTAAACTGTCAAAAGATGTCTAATACAATAGTAAATTATCCTATTTATATTAGACTAGCTACTAGGGTTTACATAAGTAAGTAATTGATGCATAAATCCACTTCCGGGGCCCAGTTGGTGTATGCTTGGGCTGAGCTTGTTCTATCCACAAGCTGAGGCTTCTCTTGGAGTTGAACTCCAAGTTATAACGTGTTTTGGGCGTTCAACTCCGGATCATGACGTGTTTCTGGCGTTTAACTCCAGACAGCAGCATGTACTTGGCGTTCAACGCCAATTCACGTCATCAATTTCCGAATAAAGTATAGACTATTATATATTGATGGAAAGCTCTGGATGTCTACTTTCCAACGCCGTTGAGAGCGCGCCATTTGGAGTTCTGTAGCTCCAGAAAATCCATTTCGAGTGCAGGGAGGTCAGATTCCAACAGCATCAGCAGTCCTTTGTCAGCCTCCTTCTCAGAGTTTTGCTCAACTCCCTCAATTTCAGCCAGAAATTACCTGAAATTACAGAAAAACACACAAAATCATAGTAAATTCCAAAAATGTGAATTTAACATAAAAACTAATGAAAACATCCCTAAAAGTAGCTTGAACTTACTAAAAACTACCTAAAAACAATGGCAAAAAGCGTATAAATTATCCGCTCATCACAACACCAAACTTAAATTGTTGCTTGTCCCCAAGCAACTTGAAAATCAATTAGGATAAAAAAAGAGAATATACTATAAA
>NW_026264426.1:10134-11188 GCF_000817695.3 Arachis duranensis
ATTGTGGACATAGAGCAAGGAGAGTTAACCCTCAGGATGCATGAGGAGAGCATCATCCTGAAAGTCTTCCCAGCATCACAAAGGAATGAAGAAACAAGCAGAATGAGTGATGACCTTCTTTCAGAGCAATCCACTGAAAAGGAAGTGGAACAGATAAACAAACAGATACAAGAAGAAAAGGGGATTCACAAGGAAGCAGGGGTGATCAGCAAAAAGGAAGGCATCACAACTCAAGTCATTGCCAAGAAAGGAAGATCAACAAGCAAGAAAAAGGTGAAGAGCAAGAAAAAGGCTCACAAAGGGTGGAAGAACAAGAAAATCCCAACTGAAGGATTCTCTAAGGGTGATAAGGTGCAATTAATATACCAACAGCAGGGAGCAGAAGATTATTACACTGTCAACCAAATTCTCTCTCTTGAGCATATGGAAATTGAGCATCAAAGCACTCAGAGAAAGCTGACAGTGAGAGGTGACAAGCTGAGACATCATCAATATCAACCACCTTAAAGGGAGGTTAATGTCAAGCTAATGACAATAAAAGAGCGCTTCATGGGAGGCAACCCATGGTTTAAGAATTCTGTCTTCTCTTTTATTTAATAAGCTATGATTCCTCTAAATATGGTTTTGAATTTTCATACCTGGTAAATGCATATGTCATTTTGAAGCACATGGCAAATTTCTAAGTTTGGTGTACCTTAAGGCATACCCAAGTTCAGTGTTTAAAGAAGAGGATTGCCTTTTAAAGCATATGCATAAGTCTTTTGATAAAGCATGTGACCAAACACTAAGTTTGGTGTCTGCATAATCAGAGGATCATTTTCCAATCATGAACTCAAAACCATACAGACAAGGGATCATACATCAATTTTTTTTTACATCAATTGTGAGATTGGTTTGCAATTGCTAAGCCATTCCCTAAATAAAAGATAAGTTTGGTGTTCACCAACCTTTAACATCGTTAATTAAGGGACATAATTGACCACAAAAATATTTTTCATAATAATAAACAATTAATATTTCTTTTAATGCAAATTAATTGCCAACGGCCATATTA
>NW_026264427.1:0-2583 GCF_000817695.3 Arachis duranensis
ACATTAAATTATGACAATAAATAAAGAAAAAATATATGTAACTTATCAAGACAAGAAATAAGAGCTCTTTGAAAGAGAAAACCGGTTGAATTATTTACAGTTTTCTGAAATAAATCAAAAAGCATTTGAAGCACTAAAAATAATCTATGACAAGTTGAAAAGAGAAGTTGAAGAGCTAGAAAGAATGATAGAATCTCTAGAAAATAATAATGAATCGATGATAGAATTTGCAGAAATTCTAAATAATGAAGCATACAAAGATTGAAAAACCAGAAAATAAAATAAAAAGAAAAAGGGCGAAAAAATTTAAAAGTAAAATAAAGAAATATAAAAGGGAATTAAATAATCTTCAGATCGAAATTAATGACCTTATAATATAAAGGATAGAAATAAGAATAAATATAAACAAGTTAGAGTTAAACTTAAAAAATTTATAAATGCCTGGAAAACCATATTATGACTTAAAAGAATTAAAACTGTTAAAAGAAAAAATGGAGAATGAAGTTGAAAAGTTAAAAAGATATTTAGAAACAACAGAAAGTGTAGAAATAAAAGAGGTTATTGAAGATTTGAGAAATTATATTAAAGAAAAAGACAAACAGATAAAAGATTTTATATACAATAATCCATGCAAAAAAGAATATTATAAACTAAAACAAGATTGAAAAAAGTATAAATCAGAACTAAAAATACTAGTAATAGTAAAAATGGTCAAAACTTTTGGTTATAAATTGGCAAATAAAGTACCACCAATCAAATCCATACAAATTATACATTTATTTGAAGAGTTAATAGAAATTTTGGAAAAGAAATTAAAAGAAAAGCATTTTAAAATTAAGAAATTAAAAGAAAAGTAATTTAAAATTGGTATCAAAGCCAAGTTAACGATTAAGGATAACACTTTTTCTTTAAATAACACTTTTAATGACACGCTTTTTCAGCCAAAAAAGAACAAAAATCTGTACAGGTACATCTGTACACTAGATGGCCCCAAGTTTAAAATATTAATTCTTAACAACCATGCACATATCATGTGAGTAGGATGTCCCAAGATGAGAAATTAATTTTGATATTCAAGAAAAAAATACAAGAATGAATTAATGAGCAGAAATTTGGAATTCAAATTTTAGCAAATTATTCAATTTCAACGCATATCATTGGATAATGTTTTTTTTTTTTAGGTCGTATGTTTGGAGGATAATTTTGATTTGATAAGTTTTGATGATGCATCTAAAACATGAAAAATATAAATTAATATTTTTAGAGATGATTAGTATTTTTAGATATATTAATAAATATAAATATTTTGGTTAGTTTCTCAAATGTACTATTTTGAATTAAAAAACATATACTGAAAACATCTATTTTTAATAATTTTTGCAGTCAATAGAAAATATAGAAAATATCAGTGACCTAAAAACTCGTAAGACATTGGTTCTCAAAAAAAGGGCTGTATCTGGTGTGGAACACAATCTTGAAAAAGAAATAGAGCGATCTGTGACATCTAATATGAAAATGATAAAGTTGGTCAAAGAAAATGGTGAAAATGGTGGAACAGCTATAACAATAATTATTTTGGATGATGAAATTTGTCGTAATGAGAATTGTTTATCATAAATTCTCCATATAATTTATACTGGGCACCATGCAAGGCTATTATTATATGCTATTTTAAACTCTTGAATTTTAATTTAGTTGGCTTATTTTTTGTTTTGGAATATTAAATATAATTTGATGTTGGTTTATTTTTTTGCTAAAAAATATAAATTTTGATCATTGATTTTTTATATATCATACATATTTTGTTCTATTAAATTGTAAATTATGTAAATTTTAGTGTATAATTTTTAAATTTTAGGGTTTGAGTTAGATATGAATAAATATTATTCTAAATTTTAAGTATTAGTTATATATAATTTATTTAAAGAGAATAATTTGTTCTAAATAGTTGTCTTTTATCTATATCAAATAAATTATGGTCTAATTTTTATTGATAAATTTAAGATTAATTTTTTCTAGCTATGAAGTATAAATTTTATCAATTATGCATTGTTGTTTCAGAAATTGAATACAAAACTTATGGGTAGTAATACTGTGAAACTTTTACTTAAACATAAAAATTAAATTAAACCAAAGTGAATAACGATTGAACTAAAAAATTAAAAGAAATGTTGATTGGGGTGTTGTGAAATTTACTTTAATTGCTATCGTACATTGCAGACCTAGAAAGCTTTGGTGGCTTCTTCTAGGGTCTTATTATAATCGATCAGCAATTTGTTAAAATACCAAGTTAAGATATAATTAAGATAGAATATTAAAAGTATTTATTTATTTATAACGAAAAGAATATTATGAATTTAGTTTCCAATATTAAGAATGAATAAAAAATTTTCAACGTCATTTCTATTAATTAATTAATGTTAAAATCAAAATCTAACACTTTAATTTATTAAATGCTACAATTAAAATATATATAAAGAAATAATTAAAATGTACTAATTTAAGATCTACAATCAAAATACGTATATATAAGGAAATAATTAGAATATACTAATTTTAAGTAGGAAAAAAATAGAATATACT
>NW_026264427.1:10370-11187 GCF_000817695.3 Arachis duranensis
AAGAGTGTTCTTCCTCCCTTTCTCTCTAATTTCAGTGTGAATTTGAGTGTTGTGAGGAGAGATAGTACTGAAAACTAGGGTTTTGATTTAGTTATGTTGGGCCAAGGGCCCACTTTGGGTCCGGTTGGCCTGGTTTGGCCTGTTCGGTCCAATCTTGGTCCGAATTCTATAAAATTGGTATTGAAATTCTCGTCTCAATCTCCTTTATCACATTTAGCCATAAAAATCACATTTTAGGCTTTCTAGAATAAATTCTCATTTATGGGTTAATTAGCCGTTAATTAACCGTGTCTTACATTTTACCCACCTAATTGGGAATTTTGCCCACAAAATTCAAATGCAATTACCTGAGAACAAGTGCGGATAATCCGATCGCATCTCCGACTCAAGTTCCCAAGTGTGTTCCTCAACACCGCCTTGACTCCATGCCACTTTGACTAATGAAACCTCTTTTCCACGCAACCGTTTGATACTAGTGTCATCAATTCTGACTGGAGCCACTGGAAGCGTCAAATCTTCCCTTAACTGAACCGATTCAGGTTCTAACACATGGCTAGCATCAGGAGTGTACTTCCGAAGATGCGACACGTGAAACATGTCGTGCAGGTTCAAAAGATGAGGTGGTAGAGCCATCCAATATGCCACCGGTCCAACCCTCTCCAGGATTTGGAATGGTCCAATGTATCGAGGATTTAACTTCTTTGCTTTAATCGCCCTACCTACTCCCGTGGTCGGAGTAACTGATGAGCGGATAATTTATACGCTTTTTGGCATTGTTTTTAGGTAGTTTTTAGTAAGTTTGAGCTACTTTTAGGGA
>NW_026264428.1:0-409 GCF_000817695.3 Arachis duranensis
GACTCGAAGGTGGAAGCTTTTGCCTTCCCTTTCCTCTTTCTAGAGGTTTCTCCGGCCTTGGATGCCATAAATGGTTATGGACAAACAAAAAGCAATGCTTTTAGCACACCAAACTTAAAAGGTTTGCTCGTCCTCGAGCAAAAGAAGAAAGAAGGGAGTAGAAGAAGAAGAAATGAGGAAGAAGGGAATGGTTTTTGTGTTCGACCAAGAAGGGGAAGAAGTGGTGTTAAGGTTGTGTGAAAATGAAGGAGTGAAGAAGGTCTTATATAGGAGAGGGGGAAGGGTAAGGTTCGGTCAAGTGAGGGTGGGTTTGGGTGGGAAAGTGGTCTGAATTTGAATGGTGAGGTAGGTGGGGTTTAATGAAGGATGGATGTGAGTGGTGAAGAGAAAGAAGGGATTTGATAGGTGA
>NW_026264428.1:3787-4752 GCF_000817695.3 Arachis duranensis
AGATGGAGTTCGAATTTTGCATTAAGGGATAGTGTTAGTCCATAAATAGAAGGATGTGAGAAGAAGGGAAGTAATTTTCGAAAATTAAGTAAAAGATTTTGAAAACATTTTTGAAAAACTTTAAGAATTTTCGAAAATGAAAGTGAAAAAGAAATCAGGTGATTTTTGAAAAAGATTTTGAAATTAGAAATCAAAAAGATTTGATTGAAAACTATTTTGAAAAAGATGTGGTTAAGAAGATATGATTAGTTTTAAAAAAGATGTGATTGAGAAGATATGATTTGAAAAACATTTTTTTTTTAAAAATTTGATTTTGAAAATTAAAAACTTGGCTAACAAGAAAAGATATGATTCAAACATTAAACCTTTCTCAACAGAAAAGGCAACATATTTGAAATGTTGAATCAAATCATTAATTGATAGCAAGCATCTTTGAAAATAGAAAGAAATCAATTTTGAAAACATATGATTGAAAAGATATGATTTGAAAAAGATTTGATTTTGAAAAAATTTGAAAACTTGAAAAAAAATTGCATTGAAAACAAAATCTTCCCTCTTGTGCCATCCTGGCGTTAAACGCCCAGAATGGTGTCCATTCTGGCGTTTAACGCCCAAAATGCTACCCTTTTGGGCGTTAAACGCCCAACCAGATACCCTGGCTGGCGTTTAAACGCCAGTCTGTCCTTCTTCAATGGGCGTTTTGAACGCCCAGTTTTTTCTGTGTAATTCCTCTGCTGTATGTTCTGAATCTTCAATTCTCTGTATTATTGACTTGAAAAGAGACACAAATTAAAAATATTTTTTTGGATTTTTAATAATGAGGAATAATCAAAAAGCAACTAAAATCAAATAAACAATGCATGCAAGATACCAAACTTAGAAGTTTGTATACTACTGACACTAACAAATTGAGAATGCATATGAGAAACAACAAAACACACAAAACAAGAGAATTTAAAGATCAG
>NW_026264428.1:6258-11187 GCF_000817695.3 Arachis duranensis
TGAACGCCGGTTTGGGCCATCAAATCTTGGACAAAGTATGGACTATCATATATTGCTGGAAAGCCCAGGATGTCTACTTTCCAACGCCGTTAAGAGCGCGCCAATTGGGCTTCTGTAGCTCCAGAAAATCCACTTCGAGTGCAGGGAGGTCAGAATCCAACAGCATCTGCAGTCCTTTTTGGTCTCTGAATCAGATTTTTGCTCAGGTCCCTCAATTTCAGCCAGAAAATACCTGAAATCACAGAAAAACACACAAACTCATAGTAAAGTCCAGAAAAGTGAATTTTAACTAAAAACTAATAAAAATATACTAAAAACTAACTAGATCACACTAAAAACATACTAAAAACAATGCCAAAAAGCGTACAAATTATCCGCTCATCAACGTGCATCAATGATCCATTTGGCAAGTCCCAACTTAGCCTTGTACACAATTTCTTTACTAGCCAAAACACTTTCAAAGTTGGTTGAGATCCTAGAGTAGTCCTTTCTTTAAAGTAACTTCTAATTTGTGTAGCTACTATAGCTCTTCTCTTTCCTTTGTCTCCCGTTGTTGTAGGAACAACAGCTTGTACAGGGTTAGGTGATTCAGCCTCTTGTGCAGGTGCTTCCCCACCATAAGAATCCTCCTCAAATTTTCTTTTTTCCATCTTATTTTTTGTTTTCCATCAGAATCCTTTTGAATTGAAGTTCAACTTCTTTAGTGACTTTGTTACATACTTTAATTTGTCCAGGAATTTTCGTAAGGTGATATTTCATCCTATATATCCCCCTCCATTATAAGTATTCAAACAAAAGATACATGTATATTGTGCCTTATGATTTTTATCATACTTCACAGTGAAATATTCCCAAGCCGGGTCAGATTTTCCTCGAGAGGAACCTGTCTGAGATTCTTGTATAGCATTATGTTGTTGTTGATGATCATTTTGTGACTATTCCATCTAAATTCAGAATGCCAGCAATCCAAAATCCAGACCAATATATCAATTCATAGTTCATACAATTCATATGGCATTCAACAGAGCAGAATTGAAAAAATAAAAAATTGAACAGAGCAGAATTGAAAAGATAAAAAAATTGAACAGAGCAGAATTCTAAAATTCAACATACATCAAATTTATTCAACATTACAGAATGATTAATCATATAACAAACAAAATTAAAAAATTAAAAAATAGAAGCACAGAATAAAAAATGATAACAGAAAGAACAGAAGAAGAGCTAGAACCCCAGAACTAACTGCAAGAGAAGTAGAGAACAGAAGGCTAGAGCCAGACGACCTCTCTTCGGTGACAGTGACGACAACATGGCGACGACCCGCGACGGTGAGGCAATGACATGCGACAGTGAGGCGACGACCCGCGACAGTTGCGCTTGGCTCTGGCGGTGGCGGTTGTCCTTCGTAGGAGGCAGCTCGAGCCTCAAAGAGATTAGGGTTGGGAGTGGGAGGTGACCAGGTCCAGGAGTGTTCTTCGAAGATATTAGGGATTTAGGGTTGGAAAGAGGCTGCAATGTGTTCTTCAGACTTCAGCCTTCTTTCTTTTTTTTTTAAAGCCAAACGACGCCGTTTCGTTACCTGTGGGGGAGAACTGATGCCTGCTGAAACCTGGCCGATTCTTCCGGTTCGCCGGTTAACCACCAATTTGGCAAATTTTTTCTCCGATTTTTTACAGAACAATTTTATACCTGAACCGGACCGAATAAGTTCCTGGTTTCTGGTTAATTCGGTTGAATCAATCTGTCCGGTTTGGTTTTCAGAACATTGAAAAAAATTGAAAGTTCAATTTGATCTCAGTCCAGGGATGGCAATTTTTTCCGACGGGATAGTTTCCGCGGGAATTTACCCATCGGGGGATGGGGATGGGGATATTTTTTCACCCGTGGAGGACGGGCACGGGGACTCGCAAAACAAATGGGGCGGGAGCAGGGAGTGAGGTCCCACCCCGTAGAGATCCGTTTAATACCCGCATATATATATATATTACTTATGAAACCCTAATTTCTTATCCTCTTCTCTCTGTCGCCTTTCACTTTCCTTCCCTTAAAACTCTGATTCTCTCCTTCTCCGTCTCCTTCCCTCCTCCACTCTTGCCGTCGTCTGCCGCCCGCGTCTCCTCAGGTCACTGTCTCACTGCAGAAGGAAGAACTGTTATTGCTTCCTCGATGGGGTGCCCCTCATTCTCTTAGATTCTCTTTCTTTCCTTCTCTCCATGACACTCCTCCACTTAGACCTCTCACCGCCATCTGCTACCTTCATCTGCTCTCACTCGCGCGCCTGACACCCCGCTCTAGGAGAACTGATGTCGCTGGATGCAGAATCATCACGAGGAGCTTGAAGCGTCACCATCTTTGGCAAAGGCTGTCCGGTCTCCGTCGCTGCCTCCAGCAAGATCGTTGGCTGCATTTCTTTCCGGTAAGTTAACCTCATAATTTCTGTGATTTTTATTTACTTGAAGTATTTGTTGTTTATTTCATGTTTTGTAATTTCTGTGATTTTCTTTGAATTCCAAACAATTATCTTGTGATTTTGCTTCATATATGTGCTTTTGTTTTTTTTTTTAATAATGCCTAGTGACTAAAAGAAGTTGAAATTAAATGTTTGAAGTTTTTTATTATTGTTTTGAGAATATGTGGAATATAATTGAATATTTAAAATATTAATTTTTGAATGTTTGAAGGATTTGATTATGTTTTAATCTGCTTCTGTGTTTTTTTTATGAAGGTTGAAGTGGGTTTGCAGAAGATCTGTAAGTTTTAGATGGTTGATGGCTAGTTTGTGCAAGGCAATGGTAACAGTTTTAGATTTTTTTTTCATCTCAATTAGGTAGGTCGGATATAAATTGGTGTTTGATGTAGTTGATTGTTTAGTTTAATATGTGGTTAAACTTGACTGGAGTGGATTTGGTATGTGGTTGAATTTGACTGGAGTGGATTTTAAATTGGATGAATGGATATGAAAGTGTTTATGGTTTCAATTTTTTTTAGTGTTTGATTGATTTTGTTTGGATATAAATTGTGAATTTATGACTAAGCTGGCATACCTCTCCTGCAACGATTAGTCACTTACTCTGTAAGAGTTCCAGGAAAAAGAGGATTCCATGGCAAAGTAATATTAACACCAACGAAAAAAGACATAGTTTTTACAACAATGCAAAATTAGTGTAGCAATAGCAGTTAATATTACATTGCTCTGGTTGCCTTACACAAATGAATATATTTAATACCTCATCTTCTATGCCTCAAATGACCAGTTACTATACTTCTCTATTTATGTCGCACAAAAACTTGAGTGTGCACCTCATTTTTTGAGCGATTTATATGTATAGAAGATATTTGTATAATTTCATATTTGTGAATAAACTTTCTCAAATTATGTCATGGTTTCTATAATTTCTTTCATAGTAGTCAATCTCGTGGGATTTCAGTGGAATCTTGGCATCCCATCCCATCCCAGCATGTATTTGAGCGGAGACCAGATGAGATCTTGGTTCTTTCATCCCCAACTGTCCCAGCCAGGATTCTGGCGACCAGCCTTTATCCGCAAATTCCACTAGGATCTTATGATTGATTTTGTTTGGATTTTTTTAGTGTTGGTGATGGAGATTATGATTATAATGATAATTGAGATTTTTTTATTTTTTTATTTTTTTTAGTTTTTCAAAATATTCGTGGATATCCACGAAGGTTCTGATCTCCGATGGATACGGAGTCCCCGTTACCCGTCATGAGGATGGGACGGAGACGGGACGGATTATGGGTGACGAGGGAAGGGGGCATGTCCCTGCCTCCATAGAGACCCATTGTCATCTCTATCTCAGTGCCAATTTCTTCAAATTGAATCCGAGATTAAACTAATCGGATAAAATTCAAATCAATATCAAACTGCAATAGAATTGGTTTACATGTATTTTTTTAATTTTAAAGATGAATATTATTAAATTTTAAAGATGAATAGTTTTTATTATTAAATTTCAAAAACACCGCTCTCTTTTCCATTTTTGCCTGTAATATTATTAAATCTTAAAGATGAATAATTTTTATTTTTCTAATTATATTCGTAGAAGATTTTATTAAAATCTTATTTTTAAAACTATTTTAAAAATATATATTTAATATTTAATTATTTTATCATATTTTTAATATGTTTAGGAGATATTTTGTTATTTTTATTTTTAAGTCTTTGTGACTGTTTAATTTTTTTTAGATATTTTGGTGGTTTGTCCAAAAATATAATTATCATGCTGTAATTTGTAGGCATTGATGTTTATTAATCTTATGTTTAGTTAACACTAGTAATTTTATCCGTAATAATATTATGGGAATATAAATCTTTTAAAATTATATCGATTTTGTTATGACATTATAAATTATAGATTTATAGAATCAAATTACGTTCCCGAAAAATTGTAAAAGATAAAAATCTCCGTCAACTAAAAAGACCAGTCTCTATAGATAAAAAAAATCAAATAATAAGATTTTTAATTATTATTTCATATGAAAGTTTAATTTTTTTATTAATAATTAATTTTAATATTTACTATCTAAAACTTAAAATAATTTAATATGTATACTTTTATATTTGATTAGGTGTTAAGTCTTTTGCAAAAATAGAAATAATTAATTTATATGCTTGCTATTTAAAATAATATTTTTTTCTCTCTATGTATATAAAAATATAATTAGATATTAGCATAAAAAAATTATATTGATAGTTATAAATTAACTCAAAATTAATTTCATTTGAACAATTGAATATTGATTCTAACTTTTAATCACAATATTAATATTCTCTCTAAATTATATGTAATAAATATTTGGAGGAAGAGAAGTGAAAATATAAATTAAAAAGATAAACAGTAAAAATTTAAAACTAAATAAAAAATATAAATATAATAATAATATTTTTAATTTAAATTATATTATTTT
>NW_026264429.1:0-2850 GCF_000817695.3 Arachis duranensis
AAAAACATTGAACAAAAAATTAAAATTATAGAAAATAATAAAAATTTATAAAAATAACTAATATTTTAGAAAAAAAATAAATCTTGAAAAAAAGAAACCCTAACTAACCTACCTTAATTCGAGTTGAAGAGGTAGAAGAGAGGCTCACGGAGGTGCAAATGGCAGAGGAGCTGCAATAGCAGCAATGCAGAACATAAAGGATGGGTTTATTTTTGGAAAGGAGGGGAAGAAGAACATAGCAAGCACTAAGAGAACCCTTTTGTGGTGGTAGATGAGAAAAAATTTGCTCCAAACAACACGGTAATGACGGTCACACCGGAGTGCTTGTAGATTGCAACACTAAGTAGGGATGGGGGAGGCGACACCAGGGATAATTGAGGAAGAAGGTTCTAAAATGGGAGTGTTTTTGGAGTGTTTAAGGTTGAAGAGAATATTCTAAAATGGGAAAGAAGACAGTTGTGCTCATTTATTTAGTCCTAAAATTACGTTGGATTTTCAATCGGAAAATTCAAATAGTAACTTAAATTTCATTTATTAATAAAATACTACGTTTATATTACCATCAGATCCAATCCAGCACTAATAGTCATACCAAAAAAAGTGTTGGTCTTCAGTTTTCTTCTACCAATTCCGATGGTAATACCTACTCTAATACTCACGCCAAAGACGAATGCTATTCTTGCGAAAATTTTCATTTGATTTTACGGAAGATTTTAGAATCCAACAAAAAATCTCACATTTCATTATTGGTGTTTCTCCCATGGAAATTCTTATGAAAAATCTGATAGAAATACTAACGAAAAAATTCGACAATAAATCTGACTGAGAATTCTCGTGCTTTTCATTTTGTTTATATAAATATTTTGGGTTTAGTAGGGGTGTACACGGCCCGGCCTAAAGACCCGATCTGGCCCCAAACACTTTAAGGACTAATTTAGTGTGATTTCATCGGGTCTAAGGTCGGGTAAGAGTCTCAAAAATAGACCCGGTCATTATTTCGGGTCGGGTTCGGGTCATAGCTCGGGTCACCCGAATTCGGCCCAGTGGCCCGGTCATCATACACAATTAATATTTTGTGTTATTAGTGATGGATGATGGCTATTCTTATGTGGAATTTAAATATTGTAAATCTTAATATTTTGTGTTATTAGTTATGATAAGATTATAAGTTAATGTTTTATGTTTTAAATGCATAAGATTTTAGACTAATGCATAATAGTGTTATTTGTATTGATTTAAATATTTGGTGTTATTAGACAATATTAGTATTGATTATGGTTATGCTTTAATTTTAGAGAAGGATTGGTTCTTGTTATATTTTTTTAAGTGAATTTTACTATGTGAATTGTGAAATAATGGTTGGAGATTAGGTAATTTTTACATGCTAAAAACTCGGTTTTCACCCAGTTTTTACCCAGTAGTTTTCACCCGGCCCGAACGTGCGTATGTTTCATCGGGTCTAAAATCGGGTTAGGGTCTAAAAATTAGACCCAGTCTATATTTCGGGTCAAATCTAGGTTAAGCCAAACCCGGTGTGGCTTGACCCATATACACTCCTAGGGTTTAGCTTCACAAAATTGTGTATTTTCTATTATTGAAATATGTGTGTGTGTGTATGTGTTTTTTGGATATCAAGAGGAGTACAACCGTTTAGAGAAGGAATTATTCTTTAACTTCGTGGATAATCCAGTCGAAGCTAGGTGCGAATGACTACAACAACTATTATAAATGCACTGATAAATAAACCACTAAATTTCCTAAAAATTCATCTATCTTGATAACTTTATTGTGGGTTTTCTTTTCTGGCAGTTTGTCCAACTGTTTCATTCATTCCGTCTTTCATTCCCTTACTTAAAACAGCACCAAATTCTTTATTAACATGCATATCAGGAACAACCGTGTTAACCTCTTCATCCATATATGTAAAGAAAAAAAAACACTCTTTTCAACTACACTATCTTCCATACCAAAAATTTCATCAAACCAAACAAAGAAATCACATTATGGTAACTATATCTGCAAATGCAACAACATATATACACTAATATCAATTTAATACCATTGTCACAACCTAATTACATAAAAAAAAATCATTACCTTACCTTGAAGTAAAGACAGCAAAAAAAAAATAGACTATTGAGATTTTTCAAAATGAAAGACTTAAAGATTATAGTAGGTTTTGCACTTGCAATTAGGATATTTTCTTTTTTTTTTTATTTCACCTCTATTAACACTAGCAGTATTGTCAACCCTCAAATTATCACCAAAACATCTCATACTTTTTGATAGCTAGGAATTAAACATGCTATCCCACTCGTTATTAGCAATATTTACAATTCGTTATTAGTAATGTTTACAAGTAGCTCTCTCAAACACAAAAGTTTGGAAATTGAAGATGATAATTTATTTTTGTAATACTCAAATAGGAGAAATCGCACCATTTCAATAATTTGGGAGGTCTTTTTGGGACAATTATGTCTTAAAAAATATGTTATTTTGAGCTACGTAAAAAGAACGTCATTTTTACTGTATTGTAAAATGATCATTTGTCTCTTAAGTGACACGTGTTATCGTTATAACTACATCACTTAGTCAACGACCACATAAAATTTCTCCATTAATTGTTAACAGGTCAAAGTAATGAAGGGATATATTTGTTTTAGAGAATGTCCAATGTGATAAAGTGAAAGCTCCAATCATTATTCCTCTTACAAAAAGTGGAAATCGAGCGTGGGAAGAAAATGAAGTTGAGTTTCTTCACAGTTTTTGAGGCAAATAAAGCCCTATTCAAAGAAACTAAGCTTCTTCAAAAAAAAAAAGAAAAAAAAGAGCCAACCATAGTTAAACACA
>NW_026264429.1:9281-11184 GCF_000817695.3 Arachis duranensis
AGCCATGCATGGTAAAGCCAAGGACGTGTTTGATTTTTTTGCGAGGATGGAAAGAAGTGGCATATCCCCTAGTGATGTAACATACATAGCCATCTTGAGTGCTTGTAGCCATGCAGGGTTAGTAGACAAGGGTAGATCATATTTCAATCATATGGTTAATGTGGGGTTTGTGCCTCGGATAGAGCACTATGGATGCATGGTTGATCTCTTGGGACGTGTTGGATATCTAGAAGAAGCCAAAGAACTTATATTGAACATGCCAATAAAATCAGATGATGTCATATGGAAGGCATTGCTTGGTGCTTGTAAGGTACATAAGAATGTTGAAATTGGAAGGCGTGCAGCAGAGGTTTTAATGCAACTGGCTCCACACGATAGTGGGGCATATGTGGCTATCTCGAACATATATGCCTCATCTGGTGATTGGGATGCAGTTGCAGAGGTGAGGTTGATGATGAAAGACTTGGACATAAGGAAAGACCCTGGATGCAGTTGGATCGAGATTGATGGTGTTATTCATGAGTTTCTTGTTGAAGATGTTTCCCATCCTAGTGCCAAAGAAATACACTCAATGTTGGAGGAAATTTCGAACAAATTAAATTTTGAAGGTTATAGGCCAGATACCACACAAGTTTTGCTTAAGATGGACGAGACACATAAAGAAAGTGTGCTGCATTACCACAGTGAGAAGATTGCAGTTGCCTTTGGCTTAATTAGTACAACACCAAAGACCCCACTTCAGATTGTGAAAAACTTGCGAATTTGTGAAGATTGTCATTCCTCCATGAAATTAATATCAAAGATTTACAATCGCAAGATAACTATCAGGGACAGGAAGCGGTTTCACCATTTTGAGCATGGTTCATGTTCTTGTATGGACTACTGGTAGTTGGTCATTCTATGGTGACTGCAACTATAGGTTTTCGATTGTTCTAACTGTTACTAACCTCCTTTGAGTGTCTTTGAAAAGCAAAGCCTTTGTATTGGTGAGTATAGTTGCTAGAATTTGTACATCAAAAAATCCTTTTTATTGTCCATAAAGTAGATGCCTTTTGCACATAACTTGCTCAGACTGATGTAATCTCAAATATATAAACCTCCCAAGTACTAGAGTTACTTTTTGTTTTTCAAAATTTAGTTGGCATTTACTGTATAAAATTTTTCTTAAGTTACATGTAAACAAATGATCATTACGGTCATGTGAATGTGCCTTAAAAGTGACTTTGAGAGAACTTTTGTCATAACTGAGCTGTTTTCAAGTACATTCTTTTGCAGAGATTAATAATTTTGGAGGAGAGGTTTTCCAATCAGCATCGAAGGTAATTTCCTTAGAACCGCTTTTGAGAGGGGAACACACCTCAAGGTTCCCATCCAAGCTGCAGCTCTACCATTTTTGTCACACCGGTAGTCTGTAGCTCCAATCACTGCTCATGCATAATGTTCCTTCTTCATAAAACACTGAAACAAACACCTTCCCTTGATGAAATGCCAAACCATCTTACTCACTCCATTACTTAAACTATTCCATCCATAAGATAAATCCTAATACCTTAGTATTATGGGTAAGAGCAAGTATAGTCTTTATTCTTATTAGTTTCCAAGATAAATCTTAGTTCAAAATTCAATCTAAAAAACCATGACTCCAATGCATTTGATTTACAGCTGCTTGCACAACCCTTATCATGGCTCACTTCAACCAAGTTCCATTGGTAAGTTTTAATTGCTTTTAGCTATGGTTACTTCTTGGGTTTCTGTGATTATTCTACTTGTTTTAATTTCATTGTTGATGTTTAGGCTGCTGGAGATTCCATTGCCATTTTCTCTTCATTGAATATAAGAGCCGCTATTTTGTGAGTCCCTCTTTATCTTTCGTTCCTTTCTCCCCTCCCCTTTCTTTTGATTT
>NW_026264430.1:0-1834 GCF_000817695.3 Arachis duranensis
AGAGTTCCCTCTTTAGATCAACCACTAAAATTGAGAAAGAGAAGATGGGTTCACCAATTCATTCCAACCAACAGAGCTCCTCTCCCTAATGAAAGTGGGGTTTAGTGAATCATAGCTCCAATCTCAACAACAATTGCCATCAACCAAAATTAAACTAAGTGCAAAGAAAGATGAAGAAGAATAGTGAAATGCTTAAAGATTAAGAAAATGAAGAAGAGAAGTTCCAAGATGAACCAAGATTAGCTCTCTGGGTCTCCTCCCGGAAGTACCAAAAGAGTTCTCAAATACAAGTGCTAAAAAGTGTAAAAATGTCTAAGTGTCTAAAATCAAGTAAAAATCCCTTCAAGTACAAACTCAATCTCTATTTATACTAGTCCTAAAACTCTTTCAAAGATCTTCAAGTGGGCTAGCAATGTGGGCTTTCTCATTGTTGCATTCTTGGTTCCATTGAAGAAGTTTTGGCCTTTGTGATGAATAGGGGAAGTAGAGCAAGTTGGCATCAATTCTGGCCCATTGAGGGGCGTTGTTGGCAATAACTCCAGGCATAATGCACGTTGGCAACGTGCATGGCATTTTCCTGGGAGTGAGCTTTGAGACTTGGGCGTTGCTAGCCCAAGTTATTGCAAACAACGTGCTACTCCTCTTCTTGGCTCTATTTTCATGCTAAATGTAGCCCAGAATTTGAGTGTCAATCCTCTGCTTCCATATGGACTATCATACATCATTAGAAAGCTCTTGATGTCTTCTTTCCAAAGCCACTGGAATCACCTCATTTGGACTTTCCTAGCTCAAGTTATGCTTCCTCAAAGAAGGTAAGGTTAAGCTGCCAAGTTGTTGCCAAAAACGCACCTTCAATCCCAAGTTGGCAACGTGCTCGTGCCTAGCCTCCCAAGGCAGGGGCTTGGGGCTGGCGTTGTTGCAAAACACACCCCCTTAATGCACGTTGGCAACGTGCTCGTGCCCCCCCTCCAGGGCTCATCTCTAGCTCCCTTGAGTTTCACTTCATGTTCTTGTTTTTAGGGTCTAAAGATGACTCTGGTTTGGCTTCAATTTTGTGCTCCACCATAAACTATTATATATGGTTGGAAAGCTCTGAATGTCAGCTTTCCAACGCAACTGGAAGCACTCAATTTTGATCTCTGTAGCTCAAGATATCTTCCATTGAAGTGGACATGGTCAGGCTGCCTTGTTGGAGTTGTTGTGAACAACGCCCCATATATTCCAAGTTAGCAACGTGCATTACAATTTCCTGGCGTTGTTGATGAACACTCCTTCTCTTCAGCATGTTGGCAACGTGCTCGAGCCTTTCTCAAGGCTCCAAGTTTGCTTCCTGGCGTTGGCAACGTGCATACCAAGGCTAATGGGCGTTGGCAACGTGCATGGTGCCTTTCCTGGCGTTGGCAACTTGCATGGTAGCTTTTCTGGCATTAGCAACTTGAATGGTGCCTCTCCCTGGCGTTAGCAATGTGAATGGTGAGGCTTGGCGTTGGCAACTTGATTCTGGCGTTGGCAACGTGGTTCTAGAGTTGGCAACGCCAGCTCTTCCTCCAGGGCCAAGCTCCTTGCTTGTGTGGACGTTACCTTCAACAACTCAGCCTATTCTTCAAGTTGGCAACGCCAACTTTGCTTCCAAGGCTGCCTGGCGTTATCCTCAACAACGCCCTCTATTCTCCAAGTTGGCAACGCCAACTCCTTCTTGCCCAGCTTGCATCCTTCTTGCTTCCATGCTTCCTTGTTTCATCACCTATCATCAACAAAGGAAATAGCTTCAAAGTCTTACCAATTCATGCACAAATTCCATGAGATTCATTCATACTCATTCATGTATATATTC
>NW_026264430.1:3451-7172 GCF_000817695.3 Arachis duranensis
TCATTTTGTTGGTTCATCCATTGAACTTGAACCCCTCTTTGTTGGTCCATCAACTGCCAAAGGTCCCTTTGTTGTTGTGCTTGTTCCTCTTGGCTTCTTTGAATTTGTGAATATTGCCCCGAGATTCCTTCCAAAGCGGCTTGGAGTTGATTCATGTTCAAGGTATGGGGTTCTTCTATTTCTTGAGGCTCCTCCTCTTGTCTTGCTTCTTTCCTTTTCTTCCTTCTTGCTAAAGGTTGCCTTTCCAATTGGGTTGTGGTGATGAATTCCAACCTTTCTCGAGTAAGAGGTTTTCCAACAGAGACCACATCAGTTTCTCCAAATTCTTCCAGGGGCACTCCAGCTTCTTCACATAGGCGCAGAATAGTACTAGGATATCCTAGCCAGCTGTCTTGTTTGACTTTTTGAGCTATGTCAATGATGTTCTTGGCTATAATGTCTCCAACATTGATTTCCCCTCCTTTCATTATGCAATGGATCATTATTGCTCTATTCACCGTTACCTCAGAATTATTTGAAGTGGAGATCAATGATCTTCTCACTATGTCATGCCATCCTTTTGCTTGAGGTATGAGATCACCTCTCCGAAGTTTGAGTGGTTGTCCATGTGAATCCAGCACCCAATCCGTGCCTACTCTGCATAGGTCACTTACCACATCCATGTATCTTGGGTCATTTTCAACCCTTTCTTCATAGCTAGCTCGTTTGAACTGTTTTGCCTTGACCTTTAGCACCCTGTTGATGGTGTCCGGGCTAAAATCAACACTCACACCTCTTACATAACTCATGTATGGTTCTTCATCATCATATTCTCTTATCACATTAGTGTAGAACTCATGGATGAGAAGCATGCTCACTTCTTGAGGTTGGTCACAGAGAAGCTCCCATCCCCTTTTTCTGATTATTTTTTGTATTTCAGGGTATTCATCTTTTCTTAGCTTGAATGGTAACTCTGGAACAACATCTTTGCTTGACATCCAGCTGAAGATACGCTCGTTGTGTTTGGATTTGAATCTTCTTTGATCAAATTCATCTTCTCTCCTATCCCTTGATGATGAGGCCATTGAGATTCACTTGCAAGGGTTGAATCTCCCACACCAAACTTAGATGAATGCTTGTCCTCAAGCACAAGGAAAATGGTTGTGAATGGGAGAGATGTATGGCTACAACGTGACTTGGGTAGGCTAGAAAATGATGGTGAGGGGAGGTGGAGTGTTTCGGTTATGTGAGGGGGTGTAGTGCTTCATGAGTTTTGTTGGGTAAAGATGAGGTTCAAGGCTAGAATTTGTGAAACATGGAATAGGTTGGAGGTTAAGTATGAGTTCGGGTAGTGAAATGAGGTTATGGGGGTAGAAGAATGAGTGATGAAGAATGAGGTTTGATGAATGTGGTTGAAGTATTTAAAGTGACTTTGGTGAGGATGCATGGTTTAAGTGGCATTTAAGGCTCGGTCATGGCATGGGGAGCATGCTTCCTTGTGCCCAATGCATGTTGAGTTCACATCTTTCCAATGCACAAAGTTCAAGACTCATGTGACTCCAATGCATCCGTGACCTCACATCTTTCCAATGCACAATGTTCAAAACTCATGTGACTTCCCTTCCTTGTGTATCCGTGACTTCACTCACCAAGATTCCCCATCATTTCTTTCTTTCTTTCATTATGTGCTTCCAAGATTCCCCATCACTTCTTTCTTTCTTTCCTGCAACAAAATTCCAAAAGCTTGAGATTCTTAAAGTGACATTAATAGCTAAAAGCTTATGATGATATTCCTATGTAAAATTGACTAAACTAAAATTAAGATTTATGAATGGATTCCCTAATCTAATTTTTTTTAGCATTAATAATGCAAGTAAAGACACCAAACTTAATTTGTGACTAAGTGTTCTATGGAATTAATTCCAAAGATAGCCACATCAAACTTAGTATTCTACCTTCATTACATGCTATTTCACGTTTTTTTTTAATTAAAATAAATGACTATACTTCCATAGTCTAGCATTTTCGTGTATGTATGGACACCAAACTTAGTTTGTGGCTAAGTGTTGTGGAACACATATTTGCCATTACTTCAAGGTTGGCCACACCAAACTTAGTGCCTTACATACACCATGTACTAGTCTACTTAATCATTATTGGTTACTCAAATATGAAAATAAAAGACTCCCTGTGCATGGGTTGCCTCCCATGAAGCGCTTTGTTTATTGTCCTTAGCTCGACATTGCAACTTCTTTGCTCATGTTAAGAGTTGCACACTCTCTTCCTTGCTCCAAGGGCCACCAAAATAGTGCTTCACCCTATGTCCATTAGCTGTGAAGGTTTGCTTTGAGGCTTCATCAAGTAATTCAACATAGCCATGAGGTGATACTTTGGTGATGGTGTATGGACCAGTCCATCTAGACCTCAGCTTCCCAGGAAAGATTTTCAATCTTGAGTTGAATAGCAACACCTTTTGGCCTGGTTCAAATGTTCTTTGAGAGATCCTCTTATCATGCCATCTCTTTGCTCTCTCTTTGTATATTTTGGCATTGTCATATGCCTCCAATCTGAACTCCTCAAGTTCATTGAGTTGTAGCAACCTCTTCTCTCCTGCTGCTTGAGCATCTAAATTCAGAAGTTTGGTGGCCCAAAAGGCCTTATGTTCAAGCTCCACAGGGAGGTGGCATGCCTTTCCATACACCAACTGAAATGGAGATTTTCCTATGGGTGTCTTGAAGGCTGTCCTATATGCCCAAAGTGCATCATCCAGCTTCCTAACCCAATCCTTTCTTATTGTTCCCACAGTTTTCTCCAAGATCCTTTTTAGCTCTCTGTTGGCAAGTTCAGCTTGTCCATTGGTTTGTGGGTGATATGGGGTAGCTACTTTGTGTGTAACACCATACTTGTGGAGTAAGGAATTTAATTGCTTGTTGCAGAAGTGGCTTCCCCCATCACTTATAAGTCCCTTGGGTACTCCAAATCTAGTGAAGATGTTCTTCTTGAGGAATTGCAAGACCACGTTGGTATCACATGTGGTGGTGGCTATTGCTTCTACCCATTTGGAGACATACTCCACTGCTACCAGGATGTATTTGAACGTGTAAGATGGAGGAAAAGGTCCCATGAAATCTATTCCCCACAAATCAAAGACTTCCACTTCCAAAATGAACTTTTGAGGCATCTCATTTTTCTTTGACAAACCCCCTGCTCTTTGACATTCATTGCATTGGCTCACAAACTCCCTAGCATCCTTGAAGATTGAAGGCCAATAGAAACCACTTTGAAGGACCTTTGCAGCAGTTCTTTCAGCCCCAAAATGACCACCATAGCTAGAGTTGTGACAATGCCATAGTATGTCCTTCATCTCACCTTCTGGCACACATCTTCTTATCATTCCGTCTGGGCATCTTTTGAACAAGAATGGTTCATCCCAGAAGAAGAACTTAGCCTCATGTAGTAGCTTCTTGACTTGTTGTTTTGTATACTCTTGTGGAATGATTCTCCCCGCCTTGTAGTTGGCCATATCTGCAAACCAAGGGACATGTTGAATGTGCAAGAGGTGTTCATCTGGAAACTCTTCATTTATTGATGGAAAATTGTCTTGGTATTCATCTTGTGGTACCCTTGATAAGTGATCAGCAACTTGATTTTCACTCCCCTTTCTATCTTTGATCTCAATGTCAAACCCTTGTAGGAGTAGCACCCATCTGATTAGCCTTGGTTTGGCATCCTGTTTTGACAT
>NW_026264430.1:10317-11183 GCF_000817695.3 Arachis duranensis
CATCTTCTCATTAGTGCTTTATACCTTTCCCAGGCTTCATACAATGACTCCCCTTCCATTTGCCTAAAAGTCTGGACCTCTGTCTTCAACTTGATGATCTTTTGAGGTGGGTAGAATTTTGCTAGAAATTTGCCCATCACTTCATTCCAATCATTGAGGCTTTCCTTGGGGAATGATTCTAGCCATTGAGTGGCTTTATCCCTCAAAGAGAATGGAAATAGCAACAACTTGTAGACATCTGGATGCACTCCATTTGTCTTCACTGTATTGCATATCCTCAGAAAAACAGATAGATGTTGATTTGGGTCTTCGAGAGGTCCCCATCCATAAGAGCAATTGTTCTGTACCAAAGTGATGAGCTGAGGTTTTAATTCAAAGTTATTGGCCTGAACATTTGGTGTAGCAATACTACTCCCACAATGTCTTGGATCAGGGATAGTGTATGAGGATAACACCCTTCTAGCTTGTCCACCATTATTGTTGACCCCTCCAGGAGGATTTTGCATCTCATCATCCATGGTTTGATCTTCTCCCTCTGATTCCTCTAACCCTTCTTCACCAACTATGAACTTTCCTCTTTCTGCTCTCCTTATCCTTCGGCGGGTTCTCTCGTCCTCAATATTATGTCTATTAGCTCCTGACATACACAAACAAAACCAAAATCACAAGTGAGACACTCTAGAACTAGAGTGAAATTGGGGTTAGTGAAACAAAGTATCAAACAGTTAGTGGGCTTAACAAAAACATAAAAGAAAATGCTTAATCTAAACCACCCTTTCACTTACTCATTGTCAATCTTTCCAATCCCCGGCAACGGCGCCAAAAACTTGATACGTAAAAATGAGAATTCACGTATTTACCGGCAA
>NW_026264431.1:0-476 GCF_000817695.3 Arachis duranensis
TAATACTGGAAGACAGAGTGCTTTGGGCCACGGCCAAGACTCATAAAGTAGCTGTGTTCAAGAATCAACATACTTAACTAGGAGAATTAATAACACTATCTGAATTCTAAGTTCCTAAAGATGCCAATCATTCTGAACCTCAAAGGATAAAGTGAGGTGCCAAAACTGTTCAGAGGCAAAAAGCTACTAGTCCCGCTCATCTAATTGGAGCTAAGTTTCATTGATAATTTGGAGTCTATAGTATATTCTCTTCTTTTTATCTTATTTGATTTTCATTTGCTTGGGGACAAGCAACAATTTAAGTTTGGTGTTGTGATGAGCGGGTAATTTATACGCTTTTTGGCATTGTTTTTAGTATGTTTTTAGTATGTTTTAGTTAGTTTTCAGTATATTTTTATTAGTTTTTAGTTAAAAATCACTTTTCTAGACTTTACTATGAGTTTGTGTGTTTTTCTGTGATTTCAGGTATTTTCTGG
>NW_026264431.1:6969-11180 GCF_000817695.3 Arachis duranensis
TAATGACTGTATATATATCTATATAAATAAACTAACTTCTAACTATTATTTGTTAATTATTTTTATTGTAAATTTTAATTTTTAATTTTTGGAAGGTTAGAATTTAGGTATTAAAATTTGTGATTTAGGATAAAAATATAACTTTAAAAAATTGACTAATATTAGTTGAAATTTTGACTCTCTAGTTAAAATTATAGAGGTAATAATATCTAAAATAGTCCTATCAAATTTCTCTGAACACAAATTAAAATAGTCTCTATACTTTTATAATTGACCAAATAAATTTCTCAAATTTATTTTCATGAATCTCTGTGTATATGTTCTTAATCCAAACTTCTATTATTACAGTGTTGATTTAGACTGTTAAATACTAACATGGAATTCTAACATTAAAATAATATAGACACCACATAAAATTAATATGATCAAAAATAGTATCCTAAATTAATTTATTAGACTCAATTTAGTCTCCTCAATATAAAATTCTAACCTTTAAAATATCAAAATCTTTGTCTTCATTTTTATCTTTTCTCTCCTCTGATTTTGTTCACTGTAAGAGTTCTACTCGTTTTATTTGTTCAGTAACTGAATATTGCAATCTGTAGATATGATAAATCTAGAATTGAATAATAAATTTTCCATTTAATAGTGCAAGCTATGAACTGATATTCATGTCATCGTAGTAATAAGTATGAATAGGAATATGAATGGACATGAATGAACATGATTCCATGATACGCACACAAAGTATATTAAAATGGAGAAAGTCTTGCTGCCCCCTAACACTCTTAATATATTTACGGACTTGTTAATCGAAAGAAATTAAGCATTTTTTTTCTTCTTAGATACTGTGTAGCTGAAATATGAGTGGCTCTTTTTCACCCAATTCATCCTTATGTATTCTGTAAAAACTTGTTGGCCAGGACCTTAACACTAGAAGAGGAAAAAATTAAAAAAAAAAAAACAGAAAGTAGTGTAAAAGTATCCCTTTATCATATATTGCAAGAGTAATTTATTTAGGTTCTCTTACACAATATATTAGGACAAAAACTTGGTATCATCATCAATTTTGCAATGTGCATCAGATACCATCGGTAACAAACTCTCAAATTTGTAAACATTGAACACTACTAGCTTAATCACATAGTATACCCTTTTGATATATTAAGGCACAGAATCCTATCTCTAAGTTTTAATACAGCTATTTCTAGACGGAAAACGAAAAAGAAAAATGAAAACAAATAATCCTTTATTTTCCATCTTCTAATGTGTAAGTCTTGGGCAAAGACAAATCATCACATAATAGAACAAGCATTTGGATTTTCTTCACTGAAGATCTGTGGTGCATGGACTTGTCCCATGTAAAATGACCCATAGTTGTAGTCATAGCCATAACCACCATTATATGGCATCAATGTTGGGGACTCCATTTTGTTCTGCTTCAATTTTCCCTCCCCATCACCATCACCACCACTCTTTTTCTTGTTCTTTCCACCAGCTATAATTCCTTCTTTTTCTTTGCCTTTGTCTTTGTCTTTCTCTTTCTCTTTAGCTTTAGCTTTGTCAGCATCCTTATTGTCCTTCCTAGGAGGGACAACTTCGACCTTCCTCTTGAGCCTGTTGGTCAAGCTCCCCACCAGAGCTTTGGCGTCCATTGTTCCCTTCACCGTCACAGTTTCCTTCTCCTTGTCTATAGCCACGTCATTAACACCTTTGATCTTGAAGATGGTGTTCTGAATCCTCTCAATGCAGCCTTGGCAATGTAATGCCACCTTCAACACCACTGTTGTCACTGGAGCCTATTCCATTTTTTTTATGATAATTAGTCACTAACAAAAATAAATCCAAATAGAATGTGAGTTATGTTAGTACATGAGCAAAAGCACCATCAACATTACTACAATTCTCAAAACTAACAAATTCTAACCATCTACGTTTACATAATTCATTTCGTTCAAAATTGAAACTAAATCCACTTACATTTGCCAAAATAAACAAACTCCGGCTATAATAATACAACAAATGCTCAAGCACCCTTAATAAATTAAAGGGTAAATTATCCTCTCTCATACATGATCACATAATAGGTCAATTCTCTACACTTTTGAGTTTTGAGACATGAAATAAGCACTCTTTTACCCAATTTTAACTATATTTAAAGTTTAGAAAAAAAAAGGAACTTATGGAACACATATTAGGTGTAATATAAGAATGTGCAATTATTTTTCAAGTTTTATACTCCTATAATAATAGAAATGATATTATCTATAATTTAAATATGACACTCTAAATTCAAATAAAATATGCAAATAAGTTTATTTTATTTTATAAACATGTGTATATGACTATATTTAGACCTATTATAAGAGAGGATAATCTACCTTCCTATTTCTATTGTGAACAATTGCCTTATAATAATAATAATTAAATATACATTAAAATTAACTACCAAAATATGTAGTTTAATTTGTATTTCAATGTGCATTTTCTACATATAACTAATTTTGATGGATGATTTTAGTATATACCTAAATAATAATAATAATAATAATAATACAAAAATATTATTCAAAAAATTATAATTATATATAATAGCACTCCACAAAGTAATGATGAGTGAATCAGAGTAATAAAAAAAACACCTAAAAATTTCGTTAATGTTATACTGTGATAACTGATAAGCTAAAAATCCACAAATATTTGAAGAGAGAGCAGCAAAAGTGGGCATGGATGAGAATGTTATAGGACAAAAAAGTTACTTTTTTCTTTTTTATGTAAGAGATAAACAAAAGTAAAGTTAAACCAAAAAGAAAATTAAATAATTAAAAGTCAGAGCTACTTATGGAGAATGCTCTCTTCCTTTTTCCTTTCAAGGTCACTTTAAATTCAAAGCTTTGAAAAGGGTAAAGATGAAAACTCACAAAAGGGATATGTATAACCTTATTATTATAATTATAACCTGAAACATTGTTCCTTTATGAATAATATATTAATTATTATTAAGGTATATATTCCTATGTTTGCCAAATGGTTCTTACTTATTATTAATTGCAATCACTTTCAAACTCATCTATATATCTTTTTGGGATTTTCAAATTCAAGCCCTTAATTCCCTTTTTTTTAGTTCCATAGAATATAACTACTTATCTTATTATGGAATCTACCAACCATAATAATCTCCTTCATCATCATCATCTTCTTCAAGACCAACAAAAACCACATGATAATAATAATGTTGAGGCTTGTTCTTCATCTTGCTATGGTGTTGGAAGCAGCCATTCTTGGAGCTCACCAAATACAACTATGTAAGTTGTTCATTCCTTCATGTAATTGATGCTTCTTCATATTCATCATTAATATTAAGTTTTCTTAAAAGGGTTTTATTTTCTTAATTAACAATTACATCTACATATTTCTTTGGTCTTATCAACATGCATCATAACAAAAAAATCCATTGACCATTTTGTATTAATAAATATGTGTAAGTAATTGCTAAAATGTATTAATGATGCATATATTCATTGTATTAGGGATGGTGATGATAACTTGAAGATCCAAGATTATTTAGGTTACAATAATAATGAAGAGAACAAAGATATGATGATGAGTAATGGGAGGCTCTTAATGAAGAACCTTTCTCAAGAAGAGCAATATTACTCCACTTCTTCCACTAATGCACAAAGTCATTATCATAATTATATTGGTGGTAATAATAATAATAATAATAATAATATTAATAAGGCCTATATTAGTATATATCCAACCATAAATGTCTCAAATTTGAACCACCCATCAGCAGAAATTTCTTCAAGCATAATGCATCATCATCAGCCCTTAGATCTGTTAACCTCAACAACAACATCATCATCTTCAAAGGATCATCATCATCATCATGGTCTTAATGGTCAATTATTTACAGAAAACCTTTTCCATAATATTATTGGTCTTGATGATCATCATATGCAGCACTCCACTACTAGTATTGTAAGTATTTCTAATTTTTCTTTATTTATTTCTTCCTCCGTCAAGTAAATTAATAAAACATATATACAAAGGGTAAATTCATTTAAGTTTACCAACATTAGCTAATATTATTAATAAGTCATAGATATAATAATAATAATTCATTTGCACAAATACACTGATTTTTTGCATTTTTTCTTCATTCCTTTTCTCAACATTTTTCTTACTCAGTGGCATGAGTAATTGCT
>NW_026264432.1:0-493 GCF_000817695.3 Arachis duranensis
CTTAACATTGGCAGGTGGTGGTAATTTTTCAATTACCTCTACCTTTGCCTTATCCACCTCTATTCCCTTGTTTGAAATCTTATGCCCAAGGACAATCCCTTCAGTCACCATAAAGTGACATTTTTCCCAGTTTAAAACTAGGTTGGTCTCTTGGCATCTTTTAAGAACAAGTGCTAGATGGTCAAGGCAGGAGCTGAATGAGTCTCCAAATACTGAAAAGTCATCCATAAAGACTTCCAAAAATTTCTCTACCATATCTGAGAAGATAGAGAGCATGCACCTCTGAAAGGTTGCAGGTGCATTGCACACACCAAAAGGCATCCTTCTGTAGGCAAATACTCCAGAAGGACATGTAAATGCTGTTTTCTCTTGGTCCTGAGGATCTACTGCAATTTGGTTGTAACCTGAGTAACCATCCAAAAAGTAGTAGTATTCATGACCTGCTAGTCTCTCTAGCATCTGGTCTATGAATGGTAAAGGAAAATGATCCTTT
>NW_026264432.1:4774-11177 GCF_000817695.3 Arachis duranensis
AGTTCCGGCGTTTAACGCTGGAAATCCTGAGGGTGACTTTGAACGCCGGTTTGGGCCATCAAATCTTGGGCAAAGTATGGACTATCATATATTGCTGGAAAGCCCAGGATGTCTACTTTCCAACGCCGTTAAGAGCGCGCCAATTGGGCTTCTGTAGCTCCAGAAACTCCACTTCGAGTGCAGGGAGGTCAGAATCCAACAGTATCTGCAGTCCTTTTCAGTCTCTGAATCAGATTTTTGCTCAGGTCCCTCAATTTCAGCCAGAAAATACCTGAAATCACAGAAAAACACACAAACTCATAGTAAAGTCCAGAAAAGTGAATTTTAGCTAAAAACTAATAAAAATATACTAAAATCTAACTATATTATACTAAAAACATACTAAAAATAATGCCAAAAAGCATACAAATTATCCGCTCATCAATACTCCTCAAAGTTGCTTGTTTCTCAAGCCCTTAATTATATGGTTAGTTTGTATGAACTGAGTGTGGTTTCATCCTTCTTTGTTGGCTCAGTGTCATTCTCCATAAGCTTCTTTGTTGCTCCTTGGCTACCATCTGTTAACACTCTTCCACTTCTCAGTTGCACAACCTTGCATTCTTCCTTTGGGTTGGGAATGGTGTCACTAGGTAGTGAACTTGATGGCTTCTCAACAGAAATCTTCTTAGAGATTTGTCCAATCTGCCTCTCTAGGTTCTTCATGGAGGCTTCTTGATTCTTGGTTGTCAATTCTTGGCTTTTCATTAGTTTCTCCATGAGCAGCTCTAGATTGGTGATTCTCTGTGAGTCTTGTGAGATGGTTTGATTTTGGGGTGTTGATGGATGAAGATAAGTGTTTTGGTTAGTTGGGTGGCTATTGGGTGGGTATTGGTTAGAAATTGGGTAGTTGTTTTGTGGTTTTCTGTATGAGTTTTGGTTAGTGTTTGGCTGGGGGTTATGGTTTGTGTTTTTCCAATTGTTCTGGCCTGTGTTTCTTTGCCATGATTGTTGGTTTTGGGTATGGTTGTCTCCCCATCTAAGGTTGGGATGGTTCTTCCAAGATGGATTGTAAGTATCACCATAGACTTCATTTGTTCCAGGATTTTGGTTGTGCATGTATTGGACTTGCTCTTGTTGTTGCTCTTCTTGAGTTTCTTCACTTTGCACCCAAGTGGTTGGAGGTTGGCTTGTGGTACTCACTGCTGCCACTTGCAAGCCATCAATTCTCTTAGCCATTTGCTCAAATTGTTGTTGAATCTGCTGCTGCATCATCTTGTTCTGAGCTAAAATTGAATCAACTCCTTCCAACTCCATGACTCCTCTTCTCTGTGATGGTTGGCATTGTCTTTGATGAGCAAAGAAATATTGGTTGTTGGCCACCATATCAATGAGGTTTTGAGCTTCCTCTGTGGTTTTCATGAGCTGTAAAGAGCCTCCGGCAGAGTGATCAAGAGCTTCTTGAGCTTTAAGGGTGAGTCCTTCATAGAAGTTCTGCAACTTGTCCCACTCAGTGAACATCTCTGGTGGACATTTCCTCAATAAAGCCTTATATCTCTCCCATGCTTCATATAAGTTCTCGGCCTCCAATTGAGTGAATGTTTGAACCTCAGTCTTCAACCTTAAGATTCTTTGAGGGGGATAAAACTTGGCAAGGAACTTGCTCACCAAGTCATCCCAAGTGTTGATGCTTTCTTTTGGAAAGGTCTTTAGCCATTGAGTGGCTTTATCTCTGAGAGAGAATGGGAAGAGCAGCAACTTGTAGCTATCAGGAGGTACACCATTGGTTTTCACCGTGTCACAGATTCTCAAGAATGTGGACAGATGTTGATTTGGATCTTCCAAAGGCCCTCCTCCAAACGAACAATTGTTTTGAACCAGAGTGATGAGTTGTGGCTTGAGTTCAAAATTGTTTGCATTGACATTGGGAGGAAGAATGCTACTCCCACAATGCCTAGCATTTGCAAATGTGTATGAAGCCAAGACTCTTCTCTGTTGTTGATTATTGTTGGCTCCTTCTCCTGGTGGATTGGTATCTCCTTCCATGTCTTGGAATTCCTCCTCAGATTCTTCTTCTCCAACAATATTCTTCCCTCTTTCAGCTCTTCTTATTCTCCGAAGAGTTCTTTGATCAATTTCAGAGATAATGGGGGAAGATCTTCCTATACCTGACATACAAACACACAACAATAAACACACAGACCCAGAAATACAATGGAACTTCAATCTGTAGCTAGAATGAAGTTTTAGTTAGTTTAAGCAAAAATTCAAACAGTTAGTGTGTTAGTAAGAATTAGAGTAACAGAAAAGAAAAAATGCTTAATCTAGACCTCCACTTCACTTAATCATTGTCAATCTATTTCAATCCCCGGCAACGGCGCCAAAAACTTGATGTGTGGAAAACGATCCAACACAAAACTCACCGGCAAGTGTACCGGGTCGCATCAAGTAATAATAACTCACATGAGTGAGGTCGATCCCACAGGGATTGAAGGATTGAGCAATTTTAGTTTAGTGGGTGATTTAGTCAAGCGAATCAAGTTTTGGTTGAGTGATTTGTGTTTGACAAGAAATAAATGACAGTAAATGTAAAGGGGAAAGGGAGAAGTGCAGTAAATTGGAGAACAGAAAAGTAAAATTGCAGAAACTTAAAGAGCAAGAAAGTAAATGACTGAAACTTAAAGTGCAAGAAACATAAACTGCAGTAACTTAAATGGCAAGAAAGGTAAATGACTTGAATATAAAAGGGGTTTGAGGACTGGGATTGCAGAATTTAAACAAAGAAGAAGTAAATTGCAGCAATTGATTGAGCAGAAATTAAATCAGAAGCAAATAGCATTCAAACAGAAGGAAAATAAAATGCAGCAAGGGTTCACAGAAGAACCCAAAATGAATTGTGATCTCAGGACCCAAGGGCTTAGGTAGCAGAGCCTAAAACCCAATTTCCTTCCCAGATCTAAATTATCTAAGCAATTGACAGAAAATTTAAGATGAAGCAATAGAAGAACAGAATTGAAATTGAGTTATGCAGAAAACAAATTGAAAAGAGTTTGAATGGGAATTGGGACAGAATTTCCCCAATTTCACACACTCAAATCTCAAAAACAGAAAAGTAGAATTGCCCAAGTGAGAATGAGGAAGGAGATCAGTCAATTCTCCTTTGATCCTCTTAGTGCTCGGACAAGTCCCTCAAGAAAGCTCAAAGAAAGTGCAAATTAAAATTCAAAAGCCAAGGTAAAAGTCTAAGTGGTAAAAGGTAAAGTGAAAGCTAAAAGTCCCTAATTACATCAAACTAACTTCTATATATACACTTTCTATTCTTGGATTTTGGGATTTGGATGGGCTTTTGATTTGGTGAAGAGATGAATTAAAAATGGGAATTTAATTTGAATTTTCGGCCCATGAAATTCACTCCCAGGAGGCTGCCCTGCCCTTGTGGAGGGCAGGGCAGAAAATTGATGCTTGGTGCTAGCAATTGGTGCGTGTTGGTGCAGCCTTGTGCGAGCCTGGTGCGGCCATGGTGCGCACGATGCGCGTTGGTGCGTGGGACGCTGCCCTGCCCGCGCCAAGGGCAGGGCAGGAAGAGTTTGATGCGCCAGAATTGAGGAGTGCGCGCGCTTGGTGCTGCCAGGGGAGGAAATTGGTGCGCCAAATTTGTTGCTTGGTGCGCCAAGTTCTTGTGCCATCCAAATGCTGCCCTGCCCGCGCCAAGGGCAGGGCAATGTTCTTTCCTTCATGGACCGTGTTCGAAATTGGGAGGAGGCAAACACGCTACAATTTTTTCTTGGCTTCTTGGCACGGTAGTGGACCTTAGTGCTTGGCTCCCTCATGGTTCCTTGTTCGAACCTTGTAGCATGCATAGTTGATATTTTCCCCTTGATTTTCTTCCTTATAGAGCCCGATTCTGCCCTCCACAAGGGCAGGGCAAAGTTCTCTTTCTCTTGGTCCCAAGGGCCCTCCACAAGGGCAGGGCAAGGTTCTCTTCCTCTTGGTTCCAAGGCACATTTTGTGCTCTGCCCTTGGAGTGGGCAGGGCAGAATTGCCTTCCTTTGCTTGGTCACCTAATGTTGCTCTCCTAGAGGGCATTCTGCCCTTGTGGAGGGCAATGTTGCTTCCCCATTAGTTGCGGCACGCTTCACTCCTCTTTGGCCACGCTTTCCTTTTCTTTTGTTACGCTTCTTAGGCCACGCTTTTCATTTTCTTTTCTTTTCTTCACCTACAATAAACCAAACAACCACTCAAAGTATCACTAAATTCAAGAGGCTTATAAATCAATTAAAATTCAATCAAAATTAGCTTAAACCTCATGATAATCAATTAAAATTCAATTAAAATGAGCTCAAACCTCAATGATTAACATTAAATTCATGGTGGTTGCTTGATTTAAAGAAGTTATGCATTTTCACTCCAAATCATTTACTTAGGATGCAAGAAAGTGCATAAATGCTAACAAAACAAGTGAAATTAGCTTGAAAAAATGGGTATATGATGACTTGTCATCATTAGTCATGGGTAATTGAGGTTTCTGTAGCGCTAAGGCTAGAATCATAGAGCTTCATTTTCCAATACGGAAGATCTGACCTTATCTGTGGCGTTTTGAGTAGGATCATCAGAGGCTGAATTGCTAGAGCTTCACCCTCGTTCAGATTGAATGACCACTGGTCCTGGCGTTTGATTTGAATCAGAAGAGATTAATGACCACTGGCTCTGGCTTTAATCACTTACAGCCTTGCCATGGAATGAATCATTCACTATTGAAGTAGACAGTAAGAAAAGTTAATCCAGAATGATATAGCACCTCCAAAGCCTTAACTGATTTCTCACTATTGTTTCTCTGCTATTTCTTTATTGCTTTCTTTAAGTGTTTATGCGCATTCAACAACAACTAATCTCTTTCTATTCGCCTGACTAAAATCTACAGGATAACCACTACTTACTCAATCCAACAATCCTCGTGGGATCGACCCTCACTCACTTGAGGTATTACTTGGATGATCTGGTACACTTGCCGGTTAAGTTGTGTGGAGTTCTAAATTTCGCGCACTAACCTCGTCCCCAAACGAAAGCAAGTTCAATTTTCTGCATTATAAAATTATTAAAATCATGCAACAATTGACTCAAATACTTGCCAACACAAACCAATGCATTTGGTTCTACAAAGTCGGCTCTCTTAGGTACGAGACAGGACTTACTTCACACACTTTGTCTTTAAACCTTTATTTTCTGTATCAGGTGTAGCTTTAGTCTGAAGATTTCTTTGCATAATATATTCAAATGAGTTCCATAATACCTACCAAGAAAAAACCGTAGAGGTGAAATTCTTACTTCCGCAGTCATAAATTTCAAGATTTTTGGATATGTTAGTCAAAATATAAACATACCTCAACTGATAATATCTTTGGAGGTGGATCAAAAGGCCGGTTGTAAAAACTGGTTAATTAACGGCTAATTAACCCATAAATGAGAATTTATTCTAGAAATCCCAAAATGTGATTTTTATGGCTAAATGTGATAGAGGAGATTGAGACAAGAATTTCGGTACCAATTTTATAGAAATCGGACCAAGATTGGACCGAACGGGCCAAACCGGGCCAACCGGACCCAAAGTGGGCCCTTGGCCCAACTAAACTAAACCAAAACTCTAGTTTTCAGCATTCTCTCTCCTCACTAAACACACTCACATGCTGAAAATGGAGGCCATGGAGGGGAGAACTCTCTCTCAAGTTCTTTCTCTCTCTTGATCTTCAAACCTCCATAACTTTTGATCTAGAGCTCCGATTGCCGCTCCGTTTGCGGCAATGCGTTCACTGCAGAGAGCTCTACAAAACCCATACAATTAATCTTGAGGTAAGTGATGAGCAGATAATTTGTACGCTTTTTGGCATTGTTTTTAGTATGTTTTTAGTATGATCTAGTTAGTTTTTAGTATATTTTTATTAGTTTTTAGTTAAAATTCACTTTTCTGGACTTTACTATGAGTTTGTGTGTTTTTCTGTGATTTCAGGTATTTTCTGGCTGAAATTGAGGGACCTGAGCAAAAATCTGATTCAGAGACTGAAAAGGACTGCAGATGCTGTTGGATTCTGACCTCCCTGCACTCGAAGTGGAGTTTCTGGAGCTACAGAAGCCCAATTGGCGCGCTCTCAACGGCGTTGGAAAGTAGACATCCTGGGCTTTCCAGCAATATATGATAGTCCATACTTTGCCCAAGATTTGATGGCCCAAACTGGCGTTCAAAGTCACCCTCACGATTTCCAGCGTTAAACGCCGGAACTGGCACAAGGATGGGAGTTAAACGCCCAAACTGGCACCAAAGCTGGCGTTTAACTCCAAGAAGAGTCTCTATACAAAAATGCTTCATTGCTCAGCCCAAGCACACACCAAGTGGGCCCGGAAGTGGATTTTTATGTCATTTACTCATCTCTGT
>NW_026264433.1:0-726 GCF_000817695.3 Arachis duranensis
CATGTTACTGAGGATCTGAAAAATCATAAAAATGATTCTTGAAGCAAGAAAAAGCTATTAAAAAAAAATCGAAAAAAAAAGGGAAGAAAACGAAAAAAAAAGAGAGAAATAAGAGTTGTGATCCAAGGCAATAAGAGTGTGCTTAAGAACCCTGGACACCTCTAATTGGGGACTTTAGCAAAGCTGAGTCACAATCTGAAAAGGTTCACCCAATTATGTGTATGTGGCATGTATGTATCCGGTGGTAATACTGGAAGACAGAATGCTTTGGGCCACAGCCAAGACTCAATAAATAGCTATGTTCAAGAATCATCATACCTTACTAAGAGAATCATTAACACTATCTGGACTCTGAGTTCCTAAAGAAGCCAACCATTCTGAATTTCAAGGGATAGATTGAGATGCCAAAACTGTTCAGAGGCAAAAAGTTAAAAACCCCGCTCATCTAATTAATACTGATCTTCACAGATGTTTTTGGAATTCATTGCATATTCTCTTCTTTTTATCCTATCTTGATTTTCAGTTGCTTGGGGACAAGCAACAATTTAAGTTTGGTAACTTGGTGCACAAAATTGCAATCACACTTTTGCAATCCCGCACAACTAACCAGCAAGTGTACTGGGTCGTCGAAGTAATACCTTGCGTGAGCAAGGGTCGATCCCACAGAGATTGTCGGCTTGAAGCAAGCTATGGTTATCTTGTAAATCTTAGTCAGGATATCAGAAA
>NW_026264433.1:1392-4808 GCF_000817695.3 Arachis duranensis
AGAGCATAGCAAATCGCTTTCACTGAGAGGATGGGAGGTAGCCACTGACAACGGTAAAACCCTTGCTTAAGCTTGCCATGGAAAGGAGTAAGAAGGATTGGATGAAGGCAGTAGGAAAGCAGAGAGACGGAAGGGAAGGCATCTTCATGCGCTTATCTGAAGTTCCTACCAATGAATTACATAAGTATCTCTATCTTTACCTTTGTGTTATTTTCGTTCATCATCATTATCATTTGAGTTTGCCTGACTAAGATTTACAAGATGACCATAGCTTACTTCAATACTAACAATCTCCGTGGGATCGACCCTTACTCACGTAAGGTTTATTACTTGGACGACCCAGTGCACTTGCTGGTTAGTTGTGCGAAGTTGTGTAATGCCATGGTATTGAGCCACCAAGTTTTTGGAGCCATTACCGGGGATTATGAGAGTTGTGAAAAAGTATAGTTCACAATTTCGCGCACCAATTAACCAAACCATGAACACCCCTATCAACCACCACATTCTTAGGATGACAACAAACCATGATGACACAGCTTCAAACTTGCTACTTAACTCTTCCTCTTTCTTCCATCACATATGAGTATTCGTCTATCACACCACTGCACACTACTACAGACCTATTAATCATTGGCTCTGATACCACTTGTTGGGCTACCATGGGGAGCTCTCGATCGGAATCTCTGATACCACTTGTTGAGAAATCTTGGGGACCACCAAATCAGCTCTGATACCACTTGTTGGAAAATCTTGGGGACCACCAAATCAGCTCTGATACCACTTGTTGGGCCATCATGGAGACCACCAAATTGACTCTGATACCACTTGTTTGAGTGGCTGTGGAAAATTCTTAACCACCGGAAAGACTTCGAGGAAGAGCCAAGTGAGAGAATTTAAAAATTAGAAGACATCACAGCTAACTTAAAACCTTAAGGTGTCAAGTTAATGGGTCAATCATCTTATAAACTCCTCATTCTTTCTTATTTCTTTCAATGTGGGACTAATTCATGACACTCCTTACATTTGTTACTTAACAGAAAGTACTTTTGTATAAAATTTGCTAATCATTGTATCAAAATATCTTTTGTCAGGTTGTTTTTCCAAGAGTATAAAAATTAGAAAGATAACAGTCAAGGATTTCAAATGAATATGTTAAAACAAGAACTTACAAACACGTTGTTAGTCATGCTAAAAAATTCTTTGAACGCTAGGAGAAAGTAGCTAGAGGAGAAAATCTAAGAGGAAGTATCCATGACATAACTGATTATCATATGTGGTTTCTTCACTAATATAGAAACTATTTAATTGGTTACTCTAAAATTTTTAAATTATTTAAGCATAGTAGTTATCCTATTTTAATTAATCTTTTATGTAAGAACTATGCTATAATATGTGTGTTTTAGTGGATGAGAAATAATTCGTTGAAAAGAGTAGGAGACTACTCAAGCAAGAAAAACACACAAATAATAGACTGAATGTTTGTTTTAGTATATTTAATTTGGTTTAATTATTACCTTCGTTTTATTTTCTAAAATGTGAATGTGTACCAATTTTAAAGGCATTATTAGAGGGTAGCACTTAGCTTGATCAATGATATAGGGATATAGGTATGTATAAAAACAATAGTGTAGGTGTAAGAATATTTGATCTCCTAGCTTTCTTACTCTAATGCCAATACCGAAAGAATGGTAGGCTAAGCCTTATCTAAGGTCTTGATGATTTTGGCGAAAGGACTTTGGGTGGGAACAAAGTATTTTTTTCAAACAATTATTAATTTAAAATACATTAATTCAAGTAATTAAGAACTCTTTGAAAGTATTTTATTCATAGAATATAGAATACTTTTATGTAATTTTTATCAAAAATATTATATACATACTAAAAATTAATTACTAAATTAATCATCATATATTATATATAAATACATATATTGTTTAATTTAATTTTATGTAATATTTTAAATTTTAATATGTATTTTCTACGAATTATTGATTTGGTAACTATTTTTTATTTACATGTAGTATGATTGAATTTTTATACTAATATTAATAATTAATTTTTATATATATTTTATTTAGTTGTCACTAAAAAAGGTTGAATTAGTGAGCTTGACACCAATTAAATTATAAATGAAGTATATTTGATAAAGTTCTCTATCCACAATAAAATTATAAGTATTTACAAAATATCCCAACCCACTATGCTGTGTCTATATAATACTACTAATAAAATACTATTTTATTAATGTTATTATTGTTTTTTGGTGATCGAAAATTAGTGACTTTTGTAACAACACCTATGTTTTAACTTATCATGAAGCAGGAGCCTCAAATAAGAAAATGAAGACAAAATATAATGAAATTATTATTTGATGTTCACAGAAAGTGATTTTCATTCTATAAAAGAAAAAAAAAGACCAATTCATAAAACATACTTCAATTTAAGTTAAGAAGGGTGGCTCTCTATGATTTTCATGCTTTCACATATAAAAAACAAAAATAAAAATGTTATATTTTAGATCATAAAAAAGATATAAAATTAATGATGCACCAAGGGTGATGCAAATATAATCTCTTATTATATTAGGCTGGCTGAGTTAGAAACCTAAAAAAAATTCTTATTTAATGACATTTATATGTTGATTTTTGTTGAATTTTTACTTGCTCAAACAAGTGCCATCATTACTACTAGATTATTGAATCATAGAATCAGAATCAAGAAAATTTAGAATGCATTTATTTTTAGTGTTTTTTATTTTGTGAATTTTTTGAAGAAAAAAATAAAAATAATAAAATTATATTTTTTGTTTTTATCTTCTATTTTTATTTTTCTTTCACAGAATTCAGAAAATAGAAAACACTAAAAATAAAAACAAAAAGTAAAAATCAAACCAAAAACACCCTTAGATTTCCTAAAACTTACATTGAGTCACTATAATTATCTTAATTGGTTTTAATTATTATGTTGGTTATACTTAGCATTGTGCGGATATGAAGCGTTCAAACTATGGATCTATCTGGAATATTGTAAACCGGTATCTAAAATGTAGAAAGAGTTATCTGATGTGTATGGTCATGTTCACTGCATGTTTTACATGACGTCTCAGAAAGAGTGAAGTTTTTAAAAGTTGGTTTGTTAAGTTTATCAGTTATTTAGTTAACTTGATTTAAAAGTTTCATATACATGTAACTCATGTATGTATATAAAACATTAGCACTAGCTTTGGTAGAATATGAGATTTACCATTCATATTTTTAATATACTTCACACTTTTTGATTTATTGCTCTTATGCTCCTCTCTCCATTAGGTTGATACTATTTTCATAGGATCAATGATTTGTTAGTTCTGATGAAACATATACGCTACAATACTATATAGTATAAACAAATATTTGAGATGTTCCAAATTAATTCCT
>NW_026264433.1:4864-9137 GCF_000817695.3 Arachis duranensis
TCTCAAGTTTTTTGTTTTGGTATGAATTTTGATGCAAAAAATATGTGGTATACTTAACACGGTAGTGTGATCGTATAATTTCTGTTTAAGAAAGATAGAACAATTGGATAAACTAAATTATCATAAATATTTTGAGTTGTACGTTACATTTTTGTTAGGTTGTATTCGTAATAATTTGCAAAATGCTGAATACAACTCAGTCTATTCATGATTATTGCTACGGTACGATTACTAATTTATACATACCGATACGAGATAAAAAATTGCCACTTGAATTATATTTATCTACATCAATATTTATTTTTTATTTATTTTTAAAAAAATATTATATTATTGTATATACAAAAATATCCTCATTAATAGTTTATGACACTAGCTTTGGTATACTAATTTCTAGTAAATTAATTTTCCTACCTCTATTTGTTCATATTTCAATATTGAGTATTATATTCATTAATATATGATGTGCCATGATGAACTGCAATGTGCTGTCAAGAAATTTTAATTCATTATTTGAATGTGTTGGAAAGCTAATGGGACAAGCCTGAGCTCTTGTTTGTTTGATGAACTCGTTGATTTAATGGTTTTTTCTTAATTATGCTATATTGGTATATCTGTTATGACAAAATTATAATGCTAATTACCTAATTCCAATTCAATTTTAAGAGGTCAACAAGAGTGGTAACAATTGGTTACCTCTACTATGGGCAATTGTTGCCTTGCTTATTCTGGGATTTAACGAGTTTATGACACTTTTAAGGTGAGTGTTAGCTTTATAATGTGCAAATATATAATGTGTTACTGTTAAACTTGTGTTCACACAAATACCACTCTACTCCATCTATGTAATATAATTGGTCTAACCCAAGTTTGTTATTCTATGGTAGAAATCCTTTATATTTGATTCTCATTTTTATTAATTATCTTGTCATTAAAACCCTATGGGTACAACATGACGTCGCGGGTGATTTTCGCTATGATGCAGTGAGCATCTCTGGAATGACCGTTGAATAGTAGTAAGTTCATTAATCTAATATAGCTAATGACTTTGGTTGCACACACTAATAGCAATTCTGTGCAATTTCATATGACATTTAGTATATAAATTTTAGTATATAGATGCATATGGCTTATGGAGTCTAACCAAGTTTGCATATGCCTTTTTTTCAGCTAGCTGGACTCCTATCCTTGTCTATCAAGCTTCTACCAGCTATAATGAACTTTACAAGAAAGCTAGCAGAGGAGGAAGTTCCTCAAACTAACAATCCTCGACCATATTCATCAACAAGTAATCAAATTACTGGTAGCACTGTGTCATCTACTGCTTCATTGAAGGTAACTTTTTTGAAACGTAGAATCGAGTACACCGCTTCATCAAAAGAAGAATAGAAAAAGAAACTCATCTTTATGGTAGTGCCAAATCTTATGTTGAGGTGTGATAGCAATCCAATGCTGGTTTGTAGCAATTCAAATATTCAATGCATTAATAAGCATGAGTATTTATGCAAATGTGACGATCAGATTTCTATCGGTAAAGAAATTCACAGATATAATCGCGTTGTAAGTATAGTTTCTAAACTAACAGAGAATCCTTTCGTGCAAAAGTTTTAGTTGTCACAAGTAACAAACCCAGTAAAATTTATAAACCGAACTATTCAAACCTCGGGTCGTCTTCTCACGGAATTGCAGGGAAGTATGATTTATTATTGGTTATGTAAAAAGATATATTTTTGGGTTTTTGAAATAGAGAACAAGTAATTTAAATAGCAAGAAAAATAAATTAATAATTACGAAAATCTCTTGGCAAGGTATGAGAACTAGAAGTCCTATCCTAGTTATCCTTATCAATTGAGATGAGAATTGGCTTTTGCTCCCACTTGGTCAACCTCTAACTATGAAGGTATGTTAAGTGGATAAATTAATTTGATTTCTCAAGTCCTAGTCTTTCCCTTAGAAAGGCTAGAGTTAGTGGAATCCAAATTAATTAGCAAGGAATTCCAATTTTCAGTCAACACCTCGAGTTTGATAACTCAAGTGTCACGACTTACTTAACCAAAGCCAAAAGGAAAAATTCTAAATTAAATTGAAAACATCATAAATAGAATAAAGCAATCATAAATCTAAAATACCTCAAACTACGTTTAAACATAAATTCAAATCTAACATGGAAAGGTTCATAAGCTAAATTGAAAAGATAAATATCAATTAAAGTAATAAAATAAAAGTAGAAAATAAATTAAAGGAACATTGAACCTGTGATGAAGAAGAAATAATCCTAAATCCTAAAACTAAGAGAAATCCTAATTCCTAAAACCTAAGAGAGAGGAGAGAACCTCTCTCTCTAAAAACTACATCTCAAAACTAAAATTGTGAATTATGAATGTTGTATCCAGTATGAATTGATTCTCTACATGTTTCCTGGCTTTATTCTGTGTTTATGGGCAAAAACCTGGGTCAAAACGCGGCCCAAAATAGTCCCCAGCATTTTCTAAATTTTCTGCAGATCACGCATGTCACGCGTATGCGTTGGTCACGCGTACGCGTCGTTTGACGATTTTTCTCTCCACGCGTGCGCATCAGGCACGCGCTCACTTCGTTTGCGCGAACTCCAATCCACGTATACGCATCAAGCACGCGTACGCGTCGCTGTGATTTTCTCTATTTTGCACGGTCACGTGAGCCATGCGTCCGCGTCAGTGTTTGCTGGTCATCTCCTTGGTTTCTTGTGTTCCTTCCATCCTTGCAAGCTTCCTCTCCATCCTCTGAGCCATTCCTGCCCTATGAAGCCTGAAACACTTAACACACGGATCACGACATCGAATGGTATGGAGGAGAATTAAAATACGTAATTAAAAGATCTCTAGGAAGCAGTTTTCAACCATAGAACTAAACTAGGAAGGAATTGTAAAATCATGCAAATCATATGAATAAGTGGACAAGAATTTGATAAAAACCACTCAATTAAACACAATATAAACCATAAAATAGTGGTTTATCAACCTTCCCACACTTAAACATTAGCATGTCCTCATGCTTAGTTTAAGGAGATAAAATAAATGAGTAGGAAAAAGCAAGACTCATGCAATGCAACCTATGAATGTGAATGAAACTACATGCTAAGATGTTTCTATCTACTTGGTTAAAAACAAACAAGTTCTTACAAACCAAATTTCACTAATTTAAATTATACAGTGAAAACAAGTAAACTTGTAAGAAGATAGCTCATGAAAGCAGGGAACATAGAATCAAGCACTGAACCTTTACTGGTAGCGTATATCACTCTAATCTCTCAAGTGTATAGGGTAATTCACTCTACTCTTCTCTAATCATGCTTTCTCAACCTTATTCTTCATCTAACCAATCAACAAATATTTAGCATATCAATACAAACATCATGAGGTCTTCTCAAAGTTGTAATGGGGCTAAAGTAAGGGTGAGGATATATGTATGGCCAAGTGAGCTATAATATGAATCTTTGACTAACCTAAGCTTTCATCTAACTACACACACACTATATGTAATTCTAAAAATCACACCTAGCTACCTATAATTCCCACTTTTTTATCACATATTCATGTACCAAATTTTTTATATTTCTTTACTTTTATCACATGTGCTTTGATCTTTATTAAAGCTTATCATTGGGATAATTTTATCCCCTTATTCACTTACTTTTTTTTTCGAAACATAACTGGTGGACGAAATTGTGATCACATCAATGTAGTATTCTTTGTTGTTGTATGGAATCCTTATTATGGCACTTATGTGTGGACACAACTCCGTTCAACTAACCAGCAAGTGTACTGGGTCGTCCAAGTAATACCTTACGTGAGTAAGGGTCGATCCCACAGAGATTGTTGGTATGAAGCAAGCTATGGTCATCTTGTAAATCCCAGTCAGGAGGATAAAATTATGGAATTTAGAAAATCAAATATGATTAATAAAAATAAACAGAAAATAAAATGGATAGAGATACTTATGTAAATCAATAGTGGAAATTTCAGATAGGCGTATGGAGATGTTGTGCTCCTCTTGAATCTCTACTTTCTTATTACATTTATCCTATCCTTCTTACTCCTTTCCATGGCAAGCTGTATGTAGGGCATCACCGTTGTCAATGGCTACATCCCATCCTCTCAGTGAAAACGTTCCTATGCTCTGTCACAGCACGGCTAATCATATGTGGTTCTTAATCAGGTTGGAATAGAATCCAGTGATTCTTTTGCGTCTGTCACTAACGCCCAACCTTCAGGAGTTTGAAGCTCGTCACAGT
>NW_026264433.1:10827-11172 GCF_000817695.3 Arachis duranensis
CTTTAAGGCATAGTTACTACATACTAATGATCATGAAGTAGATAAACATATAAAAAAAACGAAAAGTAGGAAAAAAAATTTAGAACAAGGAATGAGTCCACCTGAGTGAGGGTGGCGCCTTCTTGAAGATCCAATGGTGCTTTTTGAGCTCCTTTATGTCTCTTCCTTGCTTCTGTTGCATGATCCCTAGTGATTTTGGTGTTTTTATCATTATTTGCTCCCAATAGTTGTGTGGAGGACAATTTATCCCCTGAGGTATCTCATGGATCTCTTGATTTGCAGCCATATGTTCTACCACTGAGCTATGACGGCTTATATTAGTCTTTCCATCTCCCATGACTCAGA
>NW_026264434.1:0-219 GCF_000817695.3 Arachis duranensis
GAGAATGTTAAAAAAATTGTTGGCTCTTGAAAGAAGGAGGAAAAAGAGAACTGTTATTGAGGATCTAAAAAAATCATTAGATTGATTCTTGAAGCAAGAAAAAGCAGTGAAAAAAAAATTTCAAAAAAAAAAGAAAAAAAATAAAGTTGTGATCCAAGGCAACAAGAGTATGCTTAAGAACCCTGGACACCTCTAATTGGGGACTTTAGCAAAGCTGAG
>NW_026264434.1:394-855 GCF_000817695.3 Arachis duranensis
AATAACACTATCTGAGTTCTGAGTTCTTATAGATGCCAATCATTCTGAACTTCAAGGGATAGAGTGAGATGCCAAAACTGTTCGGAGGCAAAAAAGCTACTAGTCCCGCTCATCTAATTGGAGCTATGTTTCCTTGATGTTTTGGAGTCTATAGTATATTCTCTTCTTTTTATCCTATTTTGATTTTCAGTTGCTTGGGGACAAGCAACAATTTAAGTTTGGTGTTGTGATGAGCGGATAATTTGTATGCTTTTTGGCATTGTTTTCAGTGTGTTTTTAGTATAATCTAGTTAGTTTTTAGTATATTTTTATTAGTTTTTAGCTAAAATTCACTTTTCTGGACTTTACTATGAGTTTGTGTGTTTTTCTGTGATTTCAGGTATTTTCTGGCTGAAATTGAGGGTCCTGAGCAAAAATCTGATTCCGAGACCAAAAAGGACTGCAGATGCTGTTGGATTCTG
>NW_026264434.1:9751-11168 GCF_000817695.3 Arachis duranensis
TTGTGATGAGCGGATAATTTATACGCTTTTTGGCATTGTTTTTAGGTAGTTTTTAGTAAGTTCAAGCTACTTTTAGGGATGTTTTCATTAGTTTTTATGTTAAATTCACATTTCTAGACTTTACTATGAGTTTGTGTGTTTTTCTATGATTTCAGGTAATTTCTAGCTGAAATTGAGGGATTTGAGCAAAACTCTGAAAAAGGCTGACAAAAGGACTGCTGATGTTGTTGGAATCTGACCTCCCTACACTTGAAATAAATTTTCTAGAGCTACAGAACTCTAATTGGCACGCTCTCAACGGCGTTGGAAAGTAGACATCCAGAGCTTTCCAGCAATATATAATAGTCCATACTTTATTCGGAAATTGATGACGTAACTTGGCATTGAACGCCAAGTATATGCTGCTGCCTGGAGTTAAACGCCAGAAAAACGTCATGATCCGGAGTTGAACGCCCAAAACACATTATAACTTGGAGTTCAACTCCAAGAAAAGCCTCAGCTCGTGGATAGATCAAGCTCAGCCCAAACACACACCAAGTGGGCCTCGGAAGTGAATTTAAGCATCAAATACTTACGCATGTAAACCCTAGTAGCTAGTCTAGTATAAATAGGATAATTTACTATTGTATTAGACATCTTGGGTCTCAGTTTTGTATTATTCTTCATATTAAGGAGCTATTGATCACGTTTTAGGGGGCTGGCCATTCGGCCATGCCTGAACCTCTTACTTATGTATTTTCAACAGTGGAGTTTCTGCACACCATAGATTAAGGGTGTGGAGCTCTGCTGTACCTCAAGTTTCAATACAATTATTATTACTTTCTATTCAATTCTCTTCTCTCCTTATTCCAAGATATACGTTACACTTAACTTTGATGAATGTGATGATCCGTGACACTCATCATCATTCTCACCTATGAACGCACGTGACTGACAACCACTTCCGTTCTACTCTAGGCTGGGCGCATATCTCTTAGATTCCCCAACAAAATCTTCGTGGTATAAGCTAGATAGATGGCGGCATTCATGAGGATCCGAAAAGTTTAAACCTTGTCTATGGTATTCCGAGTAGGATTCTGGGATTGAATGACTGTGACGAGCTTCAAACTCCTGAAGGCTGGGCGTGATGACAAGCGCAAAAGAATCAAGGGATTCTATTCCAACCTGATTGAGAGGATAGGAACGTTTTCACTGAGAGGATGGGATGTAGCCATTGACAACAGTGATGCCCTACATACAGCTTGCCATGGAAGGGAGTAGGAAGGATTGGATGAATGTAATAAGAAAATAGAGATACGAGAGGAGCACAGCATCTCCACACACTTATCTGAAATTTCCACCATTGCTTTACATAAGTATTTCTATCCCTTTTTATTTTCTATTTATTTATTAATTTTCGAAATCCATAACCAATTAA
>NW_026264435.1:0-1841 GCF_000817695.3 Arachis duranensis
TGTACTCTTTGGGTATGAATCTTACTGCCTTGTAGTTTGCAATGTCTGCAAACCATGGCACCTCTTGGATGGCAAAGAGTTTCTCATCCAAAAAGTTTTCAGAGATCTCAGTAAGAGGGAGGGACGCCCCTTCTACTGGTTCTATTCAGGACAGGTGATCTGCTACTTGATTTTCTGTCCCTTTTCTGTCTCTAATTTCTATATCAAACTCTTGCAGAAGCAACACCCATCTTATGAGTCTGGGTTTTGAATCCTGCTTTGCAAGTAGATATTTCAGAGCAGCATGGTCAATGTACACAATCACTTTTGATCCTACTAAATAAGATCTGAACTTGTCAATGGCGTAAACCACTGCAAGTAACTCTTTTTCTGTGGTTGTGTAGTTCTTCTGTGCGTCATTTAGAACACGACTGGCATAATAAATGACGTGCAGAAGCTTGTCATGCCTTTGTCCCAACACTACACCAATGGCATGGTCACTAACATCACACATTAATTCAAATGGTAATGTCCAGTGTAGTGCAGAGATGACTGGTACTGTGACCAGCTTAGCTTTTGGAGTTTCAAATGCCTGCAGACACTCTTTATCAAAGATAAATGGCGTGTCAACAGCTAGCAGATTACTCAGAGGTTTGGCAATTTTTGAAAAATCCTTTATAAACCTCCTATAAAATCATGCATGCCTCAGAAAGCTTCTGATTGCCTTAACATTGGTAGGTGGTGGTAATTTTTCAAGCTTCTGGTAACTGTATTGAGCCTTCTATAATCAATACACATACGCCACCCTGTAACTATTCTTGTAGGAACCAATTCATTTTTTTCATTATGAACTACTGTCATGCCACCCTTCTTAGGGACGACTTGGACAGGGCTTACCCAGGGGCTATCAGAAATAGGATAAATAATCCCAGGCTTTAGTAATTTAGTGACCTCCTTCTGTACCACCTCCTTCATGGCTGGATTTAGCCACCTCTGTGCTTGAACCACTGGCTTAGCGTCACCCTCCAATAGGATTTTGTGCATGCATCTGGCTGGCCTAATGCCCTTAAGATGACTGATGGACCACCCAAGAGCTGTCTTGTGTGTCCTTAGCACTTGAATTAGTACTTCCTCTTCCTGTGGTTATAAGGTAGAGCTTATGATTACAGGAAAAAGGTATCACCTTCTCCCAGGAATGCATATTTCAGGGATGGTGGTAATGGTTTAAGCTCGGGTTTAGGAGGTTTCTCCTCTTCCTGAGGGATTTTCAAAGGTTCTATTATTCTCTCTGATTCCTCCAGATCAGGCTGAACATCTTTAAAGATATCCCCTAGCTCTGATTTGAGACTCTCAGTTATATTGACCTCTTTTACCAAAGAGTCAATAATATCAATGCTCATGCAGTCATTTGGGGTGTCTGGATGCTACATAACTTTGACAACATTCAACTTGAACTCATCCTCATTGACTCTCAGGGTTAGTTCCCCTTTATGAACGTCAATAAGGGTTCGGCCAGTTGCTAGGAAAGGTCTTCCTAGAATGAGAGTTGCACTCTTGTGCTCCTCCATTTTTAGCACCACAAAGTCAGTAGGAAAGGCAAATGGCCCAACCTTGACAATCATGTCTTCAATCACGCCTGATGGGTATTTAATGGATCCATCAGCAAGTTGGAGACATATCTGGGTTGGTTTGACTTCTTCAGTCAAACCAAGCTTTTTGATAGTAGATGCAGGTATTAGGTTGATACTTGCCCCAAGATCACATAGAGCTTGCTTGGTACAAGTACCCTCTAATGTGCATGGTATCATAAAGCTTCCGGGATCTTTAAGCTTCTCAGGTAAGCTTTTCAGAATGACTGCACT
>NW_026264435.1:10659-11165 GCF_000817695.3 Arachis duranensis
CCACCAGAAAGGATCATTTTCCTTTACCATTCATAGACCAAATGCTAGAAAGACTAGCTGGCCATGATTATTACTGCTTTTTGGATGGCTATTCAGGCTACAACCAAATTGCAGTAGATCCTCAGGACCAAGAGAAAACAGCATTCACTTGCCCTTCTAGCGTGTTTGCCTACAGGAGGATGCCTTTTGGTCTGTGCAATGCACCTGCAACCTTTCAGAGGTGCATGCTCTCTATCTTCTCAGATATGGTAGAGAAATTTCTGGAAGTCTTCATGGATGACTTTTCAGTATATGGAGACTCATTTAGCTCCTGTCTTAATCACCTAGCACTTGTCTTAAAAAGGTGCCAAGAGACTAACCTAGTTTTAAACTGGGAGAAATGTCACTTTATGGTGACTGAAGGAATAGTCCTTGGGCACAAAATTTCAAGCAGGGGAATAGAGGTGGATAAGGCTAAGGTAGAGGTAATTGAAAAATTACCACCACCTGCCAATGTTAAGGCAATC
>NW_026264436.1:0-1234 GCF_000817695.3 Arachis duranensis
ACAGCTTGAAGGGGTATACTTCCAACAAGAATAACTTGAGCTACAAAACTCCAAATGAGGTGATTCAAAAAGCAATGGAAAGTAGGAATCAAGATCTTTCCAAGCATATATGGCACTGCATGGTGGACACTAAAATTGAGGGAGAAAACTGCCCCGAAAGTGCATAAACGAACATGGTGTCAACCTGCAGTAAGGCTAGCTGACCTCTGCACCTTCGACGGAGTATAACTCGAGCTGTGGAGCTCCAAATGATGCACTTTCAACGGCATTGGAAAGTAGACATTCAGGGCTTTCCAACAATATATAATAGTATGGGGTGGACAATGCTTTTGAGCCTCCAGAATTTGGCGTTTTCGACCACGTTTGAGGCAAACGTCGCCTCAAACGTTGCACACCAAAGCCAGCGACCCTGTCCCCTTCAAAGGAGCATAACTTGAGTTGTAGATGTCCCATTGATGTTCTTCCAGTTGCGTTGGAAAGCTGACATTCAGAGCTTTCCAACCATATATAATAGTCTATAGTGAGCATGCAATTGGCAACATTGACAAGAGGACAAAGAAGCGTTCCAAAAACTCACCTGGGAGGAGCCACGTTTGAGCTCACGTTTGACCTCAAACGTTGAGCCAAACGTGGATGACAGCAAGAATGGGCTCTGCATAATTGTTCACACGGCAACGTTTGAGTCAACGTTTGACCACAAACGTTGGCTCAAACGTGAAAGTTACATGGCCCGGTTCACAAGTGGATTTCTTCCCAACACCAAGAGCAAGCAACAGAGGCCTAATTCAACCCAATTCCATCAAGGCCAAGGCCCAATTGAAGGCTCTAGGATCATGTAAAGAAAGTGTATAAATAGCTTAGGATTTGAAGTTTTAGGGGAGCTTTTCCTTGGAGTTTACATAGAGAGTTTTCGGAGAGCTTTTGGTGTTGAGTGATTTTGAGTTTCTAAGTCTCGGGGAAGGAGAATTAAATTCCCTTCCTCTTAGTTTTCTTGCTTTCAATTTCAATTACATTTGCTTGGATCTTGGGTTGGAGAATTGAAGGAATTCTGTTTCAATCTCATCCTGAGATCTCTCTGTTTATTTACTATTTAATTGAATTTCAGTTTCGGCTAATTGCCTCTTCATCTACTTTCTCTGCAATTTACATTTCCTTTGCAACTGCTCTTGTTGGATCTAGGAAGGCGTTGAGATCTAGACTTGGTTATCTAGTCTCTTGAGTCCTGAGATCTGGA
>NW_026264436.1:1511-2419 GCF_000817695.3 Arachis duranensis
TATTACTACTTGATGCGACCCGGTACACTTGCCGGTTGGATTTGTGTGTTGGAAATTCGTTTTCCGCAAAAACACCCATCACACATTTAGCCATAAAAATCACATTTTGGGCTTTCTAGAATAAATTCTCTTTTATGGGTTAATTAGCCATTAATTAACCAGGTTTTACATTCTACCCACCTAATTGGGAATTTTGCCCACAAAATTCAAATGTAATTACCTGAGAATAAATGCGGATAATCCGTTCGCATCTCCGACTCAAGTCCCCAAGTGTGTTCCTCAACACCGCCTCGATTCCATGCCACTTTGACTAATGAAACCTCTTTTCCACGCAACCGTTTAATACTTGTATCATCAATTCTGACTAGAGCTACTGGAAGCGTCAAATCTTCCCTTAACTGAACCGACTCAAGTTCTAACACATGGCTAGCATCAGGAGTGTACTTCCGAAGCTGCGACACGTGAAACACGTCGTGCAGATTCGAAAGATGAGGTGGTAGAGCCATCTGATACGCCACCGGCCCAATCCTTTCCAGGATCTGAAATGGACCAATGTATCGAGGATTCAACTTCTTTGTCTTAATCGCCCTGCCTACTCCTGTGGTCGGAGTAACCTTAAGGAAAACATGATCTCCTTCCTCAAATTCTAAGGGCTTTCGCCTCTGATCGGCATAACTCTTTTGACGACTCTGCGCCGCAAGCATCCTGTCACAGATTTTCTTGACTTGTTTAGTAGTCTCAGCTATCATTTCCGGCCCCAACAAGCTTTTCTCTCCAGTTTCATACCAACATAGCAGAGATTGACATTTTCTCCCATACAAGGCCTCATACGGAGCCATTCCGATGCTCGCATGATAACTATTATTGTATGCAAACTCCACTAATGGCATATACCGATCCCAACTCAC
>NW_026264436.1:3554-5003 GCF_000817695.3 Arachis duranensis
ACGGTGGTTGGTTGCTTCCAATCCATCACAGCCTCCACCTTAGTTGGATCTATGGCTATTCCCTTCTTACTCACCACATGGCCCAAAAACTTTACCTCACTCTTCCAAAACTCACACTTCGATAGTTTTGCATAGAGTTTCTTCTCTTTTAGAATCTGCAACACGGTCCTCAAGTGTTCCGCATGCTCTTCTTCAGTCTTGGAGTAAATCAGTATGTCATCAATGAAGACAACAACAAATTTATCTCATGTAATCCATAAACACTGCAGGAGCATTTGTCAACCCAAAAGACATTACAGTGTACTCGTAATGACCATAACGAGTCCTGAAAGCGGTCTTAGGGATATCCTCACCCCTCACCCTTATCTGGTGATAACCGGATCGCAAATCGATCTTGGAGAAAACTCCAGCTCCTTGTAACTGATCCATGAGATCATCAATTCTCGGCAATGGGTACTTATTCTTTATTGTAACCTTGTTCAGCTGCCTGTAATCCACACAGAGTTGCATACTCCCATCCTTCTTCCTTACCAGTAATACTGGAGCACCCCACGGAGAGACACTTGGTCGTATAAAATTCTTTCCCAACAAATCCTCTAACTGAGACTTTAGCTCGTTCATCTCCAACGGTGACATCCTATAAGGAGCACTTGAGATTGGTCCCGCCCCGGGTACCAACTCAATAGCAAACTCAACCTCTCAGTTAGGTGGAAACTCATCAATATCATCAGGAAACACTTCCGAAAACTCACACACAACCGTAATCTGTTCCAACCTTTGATCATCACCCGAAACACCCGCGGCTAACAACAGGATACCCTGACATTCGGTTCCGGAACAGTTCACCATCATCGAATTCAAGTAATATTCCAGAACAGTTCACCACCGTTGAATTCAAGTAATAATTATTCACCACGATCGGCCCTTCTGTATCTTCCGGCATAAAGTACACCGACTTTGTAGAACAATCTAGCAGAACATGGTTCTTAGATAACCAGTCCAATCCCAAGATAAGATCAAGACCAATCATCGGTATGCAGACTAAATTATGAACAAAATCACGCTGCTTGAACCTAAAGGAAACTTTCGGGCATCCTAGCCTAGTTACCATGGCTTCATGGGTAGCATTGTACACTCTTAGATCGTAACCTAAAGTTACAATCTTCAATCCTAACTCATGGGCTTTCTCAAATGCAATGAATGAATGTGATGCTCCCGAATCAAATAAAGCATGTAAAGTTTGACCAGCTATCTCACAGTTACCTCGAATGAGTGTCTCAGATCCCTCAGCTCCTACAGCTGAAGTGGTGAACACCCGACCAGTCTGTTGTGCCTTCCCAGCACCTTGTTTCTGCCTCTCCGGACAACTTGCGGCTTTATGCCCCGCCTTTCCACAATTATAGCACAAGCCCCATCCGGCCTTGCATGGTGCTCCTGGATGGTGACTCC
>NW_026264436.1:5275-6329 GCF_000817695.3 Arachis duranensis
TCCTAATCTCCATTGGTCCCACTGAACTGAAAATATCGCTTTGGAGTCCTCCTTCATACTTAACACACTTCCATTCCTCATATTCCACCGGAGTCCCTTGGCACATACGAGAGAACCTGAATAGCTCCTCAAACTTGTCAGTATACTCTGATATTGACATAGTACCCTGCTTCAGCTGCAGTAACTCAAGTTTCTTAGATGTCCTAGCAGAAGTCGGAAAGTACTTCTTATAGAACTCTTCTTGGAAGACATTCCAGGTGATATAGTCATCACCCTATTGCAGAAGACGTCGGATGCCTTGCCACCAATGCGACGCTTCACCTGTGAGCATATAGGTAGCAAACTCGACACGCTGTCCTTCAGGTACCACTTGTGCTTGCAGTGCTCGCTCTATAGCCTGAAACCATGTATCAGCCTCAGTCAGACTAGCAGTTCCTTTGAACTTAGGTGGATTAACCTTCAAAAAGTTTGCCAGTGTCATCGGGCCCTGAACTCCACCTCCATCATTACCATGGTTGTTCATCTGTTGACCAAGAGCCTCAGCAGTGGCTTGCATAGCAGCAGCCATGTTCTCCAACGCAGTCATAAAGTTTACCGGATCATGAGGGTTATTCTCCGGCGCATGAGCATTCGTACAACCTCTCACACTACCTCTACCGCGTCCACGAGGCGTCATCTGGTTCCTATACACACCAAACAATCGATATTAAGTTGATCAGTCTCAATATCGGAAGTCTAGTGCTTCAAAGTCCCAAATGCATGCTCATGAGCGTTTATGCCGATTATATCAAGCAGATATACTAATAGCACATATCACACACACAGAGAATGCACAGAAGCATAATCAGTCCATCCCTCAGGCTCTACAGGAACGAACTGCTCTGATACCATAATGTAACACCCTACCATACAGAGTCTTATGCTTAAGTCATAATTCAGAGATGGCAAGGTATTACGACCTCTAAAATAAAAATTTAGTACATATAGTAGTAGGAATGATTGATTATAACTAGGAGCCTTTGTAGAAAAAAGGGGTAAACAAAAATCGCAACTC
>NW_026264436.1:10080-11159 GCF_000817695.3 Arachis duranensis
ATAAAGTCCTGCAATATTCGAAAGACAAAAAAAAGAGAAAACCATTGTTTTTTTAATTTTTAAACCAAAAAAATAATTTTTTTTATAGTAGTAAAAATAAAAAATTCCAATAATATCCAAAAAAAAAAATTGAAAATTTAATATTTTTTAATTACTTTATTCTTAATTTTTGAACAAGTGCAGCGAAAAAAAAGTCAACTGTCCGAGTGTAGCATTATTCGGTAAATAAAAAAAACTTTTAAAAGATAAAAATTTGAAAAAAATAAATTTTTATTTTTGAGTTTTTAAATTATAAGAATAAACTTTTTTATTTAAATTAGAAAAATAAAATAAAGTCTAACAATATCCAGTAAGCAACAAATATGTAAATTTATTATTTATTTTTAATTTTAAAAGCACAAAATAAATTTTTTTCTAATAGTAGAAAAATAAAAAATTTCAAAAATATCTAAAAAATAAAAAATTGAAAATTTTTAGATTTTTAAAATTAATTTAGTCAACTGTCGGGTGCAGCATTATCCGGTATAAAAAAATAACAAAAATATTTTTAAAAAAATAAAATTTTCAAAAAACCTAAATTTCTTAATTTTTAATTTTTAAATTATAAGATTCAATTTTTTTATTTAAATTAAAATAATAAAATAAAGTCAGGCAATATCAAGAAAACAAAAAATCAGTAACTTTATTATTTTTCTTAATTTTAAAACTAAAAAATAAATTTTTTATAATAGTAGAAAATTGAAAAATTCCAAAAATATCCAAAAAATAAAAAAATTCTAACTTTTTTAAATTAATTTATTCTTAATTTGTTAACAAGTGGAGGAAAAAAAGACAACGGAAGGGTGTAAGCATTAACCAGCGAATAAAAAAATAAAAAAATATTTTTAAAAAATTTAAAAGTTTCAAAAACTAAATTTTTTATTTTTGGATTTTTAAATCTTATGATTAAATTGTTTTATTTAAACTAGAAAAATAAAATAAAGTCAAGCAATATCTAATAAACAATAGATCTATAAATTTATTGTTTTTTTAATTTTTAAACTAAAAAAATAATTTTTTTATAGTAGTAAAAATAAAAA
>NW_026264437.1:0-11158 GCF_000817695.3 Arachis duranensis
ATTTTTCAACCTTCCATATTTCTATATAGAAATAGAAAGAGATAGACTAGAAACGACATCTCTTATCTCACTGACACCAAATAGGGGGATCTAAAATGAGTAGAATTTTGATATGGGTGGAATATAATGAAATAGAGCAACTTTGAGGTTCCCTTTGAAATGAGGCATGGAACGGAGCCATTGCGAAGAAGTTCCATGAGTTACGAAGGAAACTTCGAGCTCATATTGGTCATGGGTTGAGAACGGGAATTGAATTCTATGAGATCAAATTTCCCGTTGTCCCTCAGTAGCTCAGTGGTAGAGCGATTCGCTGTTAACTGACTGGTCGTAGGTTCGAATCCTACTTAGGGAGGTTTGGTTCATTCCGAATTCTTGCATTCGAAATGAAAGGATTGGGTTCGCTTTGACCATTAAAAGTAGGTAACACATTCCCCCTGTCTTTTGTTTGTCTCTATTGCATTCTATCTCATCATATCCCGTTCGGTTCTGCGATATTTGAGAATCGCCGTCAATACCTCGGTGTAGGTTCGAGATACTCCCTTGTTCCACAGTCCGGGGCTATTTAAACTAACCAATTCAGAATTCTCCGATGTACTAGTATTAGCAATAGCAAGTGCATCTTTGATGCAGTCATCAATTCTCCCGAGAGGCTACAATTGCCGCGAGCAAACATATTAATGATGAGAAAGGCATTTTTACTATGCTACAAATACTTTACTTGTTCTGCTATTCTGCACAAGTCTGGCTGAGGAAGAATTACGAAGGGTAAAAATATGCGGATTAAAAGCTAAAGCTTAGAACATACTTTTTTTATTTAGAAATATCCACCATTTACGAAAATTTTGTTTATTTTTTAAGAAAACAATAAGGTAAGGCCATTCCATTTCGACAAAATACTCACACCCAAGTTCCATAGCTTTGGGTCCGCTAGCCCGATCATGATTTTCTTACCCCCCAGAGGTAAGGGTCCTTACCTTTTTGGCCGGTTGTGGGCGAGGAGGGATTCGAACCCCCGACACCGTGGTTCGTAGCCACGTGCTCTAATCCTCTGAGCTACAGGCCCCATCCCGTCTCCACTGGATCTGTTTCTCGGAGTACCCTAAAACTAAAAAAAGGGAACCTTCCCTCTCCCCAGCCATTTCATTTCGGCTTAAGAAGATGTGAAAGCGCCTCTCTCTCTCTCTCTATAAGAACGGTGCGTTCTGAGGTGTGAAGTGGGCGAGAGGAATTTCATAATTGGGGTTTTGAATAAGACAGCTCTTTTCATTTTGAATTCTTATTACTTTTTCAATATGAAAAAGTAATAAGAGAGGTCTTATTACTTGTTTATGAAAGTAACTATTGTAAAATTAGATGTTATAAATTTCTTTCTTGATTATTAATATTTTTTAATAGTGAATTATTTTTGAATTTATAAATTTAAATAATATTATTTAAAAAAAAATAACTATATTAATTTTAATAACTTTAATTAATTAATTAAGTGGGATCACAGTTTATGACGTAAAAACTGATGTGGAGTTACTTTTTATGATAGGTGAACCACAAATAAGAATTGGGATGAGTTTCCTATTGGAGATGGTCTTAATGGAACCAATAGCCTAGTATAAATACACCATATTGTTACTAGAAAAAACGTTAATATGAGTCCACAAATATCTCTCTTTGATGGGGAGGAAGAGAGATAGGCACCAGATAAAATTAGAGAGAGCGATAATGAAGCTTTGGAGCGGCATCAACTACAAGATGCTTTTGAAGCCAAATTTTTGTGTGAGGATGCTGGCATGCGTTTTGATGAAGAAGATGAGATCCGGGTAGTGAAGCACCTCAAGGAAATCGAAGGAAGACCGATGAGCGGAGGGTACAATCTGCGATCAAAAAATAGTCGTTCAAAGAGAAATGAAGAGAAGAAAGGAAATGGATTGCCCCTAGCCTACTGCTCATGTGAGAATTTTTTTTATATGTTAATTGCATTTTGGAATATAAGAGGTCTGGGAGGCACCGGGAAGATTGAAATGATCAAAGGTATGTGTAAAAAACAGAGGGTAGGTCTGATTGGCTTAATAGAAACTAAGAAGGAGCTTATAACAAAAAATTTGGCATCGAGAGTGCAGGGGGGAGGAGATTTCTCATGGGCATGTGTCAATTCTATGGGTACGGCTACGGGCTTGTTATGCATTTGGAGTAATAGTTTCATGGAACAGAAGATAGTAGAAAAAGGGAAGAGATGGTTAGAAATTAAGGGTATCATTAAAGAAGTAAATTTGGAGGCGGCGGTGTGTGTGGTGTATGGACCGCACAACAGTGAAGAAAAAATTGAAATTTGGTCAGAATTGTGGGAATTAAGGAGAGCCTGGATGGTGCCATTTGTGATGGGAGGAGATTTCAATGAGATATTGGAAGTGGAGGATAGGTTTGGATGTAACACGCTAACCCATAATAGCTTACTGTTTAGGGAGTGGGTGGAGGCTATGGAGTTTTTGGAACTGGAGTTACGGGATCGAAAATATACTTGGTATGGAGGTCGCTCATGTAGCAGAATTGATAGGGTGTTTATTCATGTTGAATTGCATGAATGTTTTGATATAGTTCGCCTGAAGACTATGCCGAGAAGTTTATCTGACCATTGCCCATTGTTGGTGGATTCTGGAGTTGTTGATTGGGATCCTAAGCCGTTTTGAACGATAGATGCGTGGTTGACATATGCTGCATTCAAAGAAACAGTAAGAAATGAGTGGGAGAAACCAGGAGAAAGAAATCTATTGGAAAAATTAGACTCTTTGAAGCGACCTCTTAGAGTTTGGAATAGAGAAAAATTTGGATCCATCAACTACCAAATAGAGAAAATATAGTCTGAAATCCAAAGTGTGGATAAGTGCTTTGCCGAGGGTATCCAAGATGAGTGTCTACTTGCACGGAACAGGGCCTTGAAGATTTTGTTGGAAAAATGGTATGAGCAAAAAGATGATTATTGGAGACAAATGTCAAGATCGAAGTATGCTACACAGTTAGATCGAAATACCAAATACTTTCATGCGGTGACTAAGGCGAAAAGGAGGAGTAAGGTCATGGATTCAGTTTGTATTGATGGAGAATATATAAGGGAGTCGTGCATAGTAAAAAGAGAGATAAGACGATATTTTGAAAATTTATATAGGGAGGATCAGAATTTATCAATTGGGTTTGATATGTCCTTGGTGAAAAGGATTAGCAGGGAAGACTCAATTCTTTTGGAAAGGAAGCCAACAAGAGAATAAATCAGGGCGCGGTTTGGGAGTGCGAGCCGTCTAGAGCACCTGGACCAGATGGATTCAATTTCAAAAGTATTAGAAACTTATGGGACATCATAGGGGAAGACTTTAGTCAAGTGGTTGAGAATTTTTTGAGAAGGGAATTTTACTGAAGAAGGCCAATTTGACATGGGTTACTCTTGCACATAAGGAAGGAGGCTCGAACGATCTGAAAGACTATAGGCCGATTAGTATGGTTGGCTGTGTTTATAAAGTGGTAGCTAAGATACTATCGAAAAGACTCCAATCATTTATGCCAGAATTAGTAGGGGAGGAGCAATCTGCTTTTGTGAGTGGGAGGAAGATCATTGACGAAGCTCTCATAGCGTGTGAGGTAGTGCATTGGGTGAGGAAAAAGAAGATACCAACTTGGTTAATCAAGCTAGACTTTCAAAAAGCGTATGACAGAATTTGGTGGAGTTTTGTTGACAGAGTGTTGAAGAGCATGGGCTTCGGCGAGGTGTGGAGATCATGGATAAGGACTTGTTTATCGACAGCATCTATGTCGGTGCTAGTGAATGGGACAACAACCAAACCCTTTAAGTTACAGAGGGGGTTGAGGCAAGGGGACCCATTGTCTCCTTTTCTTTTTGTTATGGTGAGCCAGGTTCTAAATAGTATGTTGGGAAGATTATGTGAGAAGGGTCGGATTAGATCTCTTGACATTGGTCATAATAGGGTTAGTATTATGCATCTTCAGTTTGCAGATGATACTATCCTGTTTTGCCCGTGTGATCACAAGCCCCTAATGAGCTATAAAAGACTGTTAGGAGGGTTCGAGCTAATAACGGGATTAAAGATAAACTACAACAAATCTGTCTTGATCGGAGTAAATTGTAACAATGAGGAGGTGGAGCTAGCTTGCAAGACGTTGGATTGTAGAAAAGGTTCGTTACCTATGAATTACTTGGGCATTCCGTTAGGCGCCAATCCAAGAAGAATAGAAACATGGAAGCCAGTGATTAGAAAGGTGGAAGATAGGCTTAAGGGATGGAAAAGTAGGCACTTGTCTAAAGCCGGAAAATTGGTTCTAATTAAGGCAGTCTTGAATAATTTGCCTATGTATTATTTGAACTTGTTTAAGATGCCTAAAGCAATGGCGGCAAAGATAACGTCTCTTCAGTCAAGTTTTTTCTGGGAAAAAAATAATGGAAAGAAGGGGATGGCAACAGTGAACTGGAGCCTAATTCAAAAGCCAAAGAGCCAAGGAGGGCTGGGTGTGGGAGATCTAGTATTAAAGAATGCAGCACTCTTATTCAAGTGGTGGTGGCATTTTGACAAAGAGGAGTGCCCACTTTGAAAGAGAGTGGTGTGTTCATGTAATAAATTAGATTCTTAAAATGGGCTGGAAAAACAACAAATAAAAAATACAGGGAGTCTTTGGAATACTATTGGAAACTTGAGATCTAGTGAAGCTGAGCTTTTTAACATTTACTATGAAGGTATGCAGCGACAATTGGGAGATGGAACTAGAACGCTATTTTGGGACGATGTTTGGATGAAAGACGGGAGGCTTAGAGACAGATTTTCAAATCTCTACAGGGTAGCTGTTGATAAGGCGCGTGCACCATCAGTGATTGTGGCTTTTGGGATGGGTATGTATGGAGTGGGGTTGCAATGGAGGAGAGCTTTGTGGTCGTGGGAAGAGCAAGAGCTGAGTGAGCTACAAACAGGCCTAGCGAAGGTGGGGATTCGACAAAGCGAAGTGGATAAGCTGATATGGAAACATGACAAGGAAGGTACTTTCTCTGTAAAATCTTTTTTGAATGTGGTATATAAGAATAAAAATCTAGGACAAGAGCCGAATATGTTCAATTTTTATAACAATTTGTGGAGGAGTTTGGCTCCCCCGTGTGGAGATTTTTGTTTGGTTTGTAATCTTAGAAAGAGTGAACACCAAAGACAGATTAGTTAGGTGTAGAATCTTACCAACATCAGAAATTATCTGTGTTATTTGTGGCAAGGCACCAGAATCTGTTCATCATCTGTTTTTCACATGCGAATATGCATGGAAGCTGTGGGGTTCGGCTCTTAGGTTTTGGAATATACTTTGGGTTTGGGCAGGAGATCCTAGACAATGTTTTGAGTCGTGGATATATGGAGCAAATAGGAAGAGTGAAAAAGAGGATTGGATGACAACCTTTTTTGCTGTAATTTGGTCTCTGTGAAAACATAGAAATGATGTTGTCTTCAAGAAGGAAAAGGTGAATATCTCTCTATTGGAACAAGATGTATCGTGTTTTGGTGCTAGCTTGGGCAAGAGACAGAAGGTTTCGAAGAACAGGTGCTAAGAATTGAGATATCTAACAACTTATTGGTGTCTTGTTTCTCTTGCTGCATGTGTGGCTAGAGTTTATTCCTTATTTTCTTGTGTAATGTCTGGTTTGAGTTTTGTCTTTCCTAGTTTAGGGAGGGTTGACTAGCCTTGGTTAGACTTGGTTTTTATTTATTTGTGCGTAGCTTTTTTTTTTCTAAAGGTTGTGTTAGCATGAAAACTATCAAAAAAAAAAACTCTAGGGTTTTAGTTTTTCAATACACCAAAATTACTATGCAATTCTTGTCTTATCAAAAAAATAATATTCAGTCTAAAATAAGGATTTAATAGAGTTTGGTTGAAGAAGATTAAAGAAGCGTACATTAGGATTATGAACTTTATAAAAAAAATTACTATTCAGCCTAAAATAAAAATTTGATAGATTTTGGTTGAAAAATATCAAAGAATCACACATTAGAATCACAAACAATAAATTAAGATGGTAATCACGAATTTAGATATGCTTTTATATTTTTAACTCTCTTTTTTAATAATTTAATATAGATGATCTTAGAATTAAAGGGTTAAAAAATTTTCAACATAATAAACTAACCACTAGACTAAATCAAATTGGTTAAATTAAGTTGTTGGTCACTAACGCAAACAAAACATGTTATATCATGAATTATTCTTAAATTATTTTTACTACTTATACAATAGAAAAATACGCCTAACACCTTTGAATTAAACAGGAGAAAAAATATCATTTCAAAATTACAAGGTGATCTGGATAATACTTTGTTGGCATATATTAGTACACGTTTTCATAATCTATTCTATTATATAAAAATCGAATTTTTTCACTTAATAATGGAGCTAACGTGACATGCTTCTAAAAGTGTTTTCTGATATATTTACTTTAACTCATTAAATCAAATCAATTACAAATAAAATAAATATATCAATAAATTAATTTAATTTATCCAAATCTCACACATTTTATTAGATCTATTTTGTGATAGTTTTTTGTGGTTTTTATAAGTGTGGCCTAATTAAATATACGAAATTGTTCATATTAAGTCATTCAATTAAGTAGGGGTTATGTAATCATATAACATGTATGTTTATATTTAGCATTTTTGTATTATAATTGGTCTCAACTCTTCTACTGATAGAAGATTTTACTTTAAGTATTTCAATAGTTTTGGTAGGCAAACTAAGTTTAAGTTTGTTTTAGATGGAGGGATTTTATGAGTAAAGACCCAATTCGGTCCTTGTCCATTTTCACGAAGGACAAAGCGATCTCTGTCCAAAAAAAAAGGGACATTTCGACCCTCAACCTTTTTATTTTGGGACAATACGGTCCCTCTGTTAAAAAATTCATTAAATAATAATAAAAATTAGTTTTGTGGGGAGTTTTATTTGTATTTTGTGGGGGTTTTAAAACCCCCACAAAAATCTTTTCAACAATATAACTAATTACTACCACTACTACCATTATCTTTTTCATCCTCATTATTATCATTCTTACTTCTATTATTTTTATTGTGTAACCATATTTTATCATCATCATTATCTCCTCTACCGTCATCATCACCAATACTAATATTATCAACATTAAAGTTCTCTTCTTTCATTTCTTATTCCATGTTATTTTTTTTCCTTTAAAAGGTATTATACTATAATTACTTTTATTTTGTGGCATCTTTTCTATCAATAGTTTTTCTTCACTTAACCATCATTGATGAAGGAATTTTTTAAAAACAAAGTTATTAATAGTTTGTGAAGGTTTAAAACCCCCACAAAATACAAATAAAACCCTCGACAAAATTAATTTTTATTATTATTTAATAAATTTTTTAACAGAGGGACCGTATTGTCCCATAATAAAAAGGTTGAGGGTCGAAGTGTTCCTTTTTTTGGGACAGGGATCGCTTTGTTCTTTGTGAAAATGGACGAAAACCGGATTGGGTGTTTACTCGGATTTTATTGCAACCTACAAATTGCAACTTGGGGATGTTTGCACATATCAATAAATTAATAATTGTATTCAATGAGTTTGTACTAAAAATTTAAAATACCACTGAATATAACTGAGGATTCTACATGCAACATTAAACCTGATTTCTCTCAAACAATGTTGTTGCTAAAAACTAAACTTATAATTTGGGATGAGACTCCAATGGTTAGTAGGTATTGCTACGAAGTACTTGATAAATGCTTGAGTGATATTATGAGATTTTCTCTAACATATAATAAAAATTTGTCCTTTGAAAAAAAATGGTTGTACTAGGTGGAGTCTTTAGACAAATTCTTCCTGTCATTCCATAAGGGTTGAGACAAGATACTATTCATTCAACTGTAAATTCGTCTTACTTTTGAAAGTTTTGTCTGGTGCTCAAACTAACAAAAAGCATAAACTCTCTATAGGGACAACTACTTTAGATTAAGATGAGGCAAAGCAATTTGATGGGTGGTTATTGAAAATTGGTAATGATATAATAGGTGACAATATAGATGGTGAATCTGAGATTTTCATTTTTTAATAGTTCCAGTAAGATCCCACAATGGGATAAAGTTCGAACCAACATATATAAGAGCATACAAGACAAGCAAAGAAAAACAACAACCCACAAAATGACCAAATAACATAATTAATCAATACTCAATCAAGCATCAATATGACTCCGAATCGATATGTAAGACTCTTAGTTCAGGTCTCTCATGTATTATCCGTATCTCATTCTGTTGCACACATGACTTGACCCTTCATCCATGTTCTACACTAACGCTCTATCTCTCATTCTATTGCATTTAGATTCAAATTCTTTCCATTGAAGATTTTTTCATTTCTCACCTTCTAAATATACTAGATAGTTGTTAAGATCGTCATAACCTTAACCTTCTTTTCTCCTCTAACACTAGGAGCCTCCAGTCATGAGTTGAAACAGAATCTGACATCTCCTGGCCATGACTACGCAATTTGCCGTCTTTTAATGCACCTCAACCACAACTCTCAGGCCAAGTTACATGGAATATGTCTTTCAGAAGATATTGTTATTCCTTTTTTGAACTAGACGTTTCATGAATTGGTTCATTTTTCTTATCCAAATATTTTGAAAAACATGAATTCAAAGGATTTTTTTAAAACTAGAACTTATACAGGATGTCTTTGGTATGAGTTGAGAGATGGATCGAGAACTTGTGGGTTGAGGCTGATGCCGGATCACTTGACTGAGGCAATGGGTGGAGGTACCTGCAAAGACACTCCGACGCTCAAGTCAGAATAGATTAATTGTTTACTCACAATTATGCCAGGTAGAATTTTTTATTCTCAAATAATCGTTCTGGAAAGTGCTTAGATATTTAGTAATGATTGTGTTTGAATTAAGACACACAAATTATGTATGAAAAAAAAATTAATATAAAAAATTAAGTATTTTGGTGTTAAAAAAAATATTTTTTATGTTATTGTAAAAAAATTTTAATATTATTTTTTTATAAAAAAAGTGATTGACATACATATATTTGAGTAATTTTTATTAAATTTAAATCAATTTAATTAGATTTAATTGATAAAAATATTTAAATATATAACGAGATTAGTAATTTTAAACTAAATCGAATTTGAATATATTATATTTAAAATAAGTAAATAAAGACGCATTTATTTATAGATACAAGATATTGAGACAAATATATAGAGACAAATCATATCCAAAAATACTAAATTAATATATTTTATATTTATTCTGATAGAAAAAATAGAAAAATATTAACAAAAAAATATAATTTATTAATTTTTTATAATTATATTTTTTATTATTATATTTTCGTTTCAAATTTTTTAAATTTAAAAATAAAAATAAATTAAATTTTTATAATTTATTATTAAATAAAATATAAATACATAAAATATTATATCTCTATTTTTTATGTCAAACTCTTGTTATTGGTATCTTATCTTGTTTTATGTTGTTCCAGAAACAAACGCAAGATAAACTAGTTAACTGCTGAGATTTGAATTAGATGTGGGGCCAGACAGATTAGATTAAGAATCTAATTCCTGATGCCGAGGATTCGAAACCCTCTTGTGGAACATTGGATAGATCTGGAGCTCCAACTCAAGCGCAGATCATTCACTTCCTCTCACCATCGCCGGCGCCGTCTTCCTTTAGGTAAACCTCTGTTTTACTTCTTATAGAATCTCCATGTATGTTTTCTTTTGTAAATTAAATGGCAATACAGCTGAGATTTGAATTTTAGTAATTATATTGTTTTTGATTTCTTATTCCTCCTATATTGTGTAGTTTCCTCGTACGTATGAGGAGGGGTCCCATTCCTGATGATGATGATGCTGTTCCGAAGAAGGGGAAGGTTGTCACAACCACCGGGGGGTGGCCGGAACTGCTCCGCTGTACCACGACAAAACCACCGCCTATCCTTCTGGACGAGCTCATAGCGGAAATCCTGCTGAGGATACCGGCGAGGTCTCTCGTTCCATTAAGGAACAGCGTCTGCAGATCATGGAGAACCCTAATTTCCAGTTCCCAATTTGCCAAGGACCACCTTCGGCGTTCAATGGCGGTGGATCCAGCCTTGACCCACCCACTCATGGCCTATTATAGCCAAACCTACTCATACCCCATAATCGGAGTGTTCTCCGTACGATCTGTGATGGAGAACCCTCCACATGAACCCACCAAAGTAGTTCCCTATGAGGGACGACGCTTCCGCCTCATCATTGGCTCTTGCAATGGATTGCTGTGCTTGCACGATGAAGAGCGCCAGGATGGATTCATAATAAGCCATCGTGCCATGCTGTGGAACCCCTGCACTGGATTCACCTCTCAGCCGCTTGAAATTGGAGGTCTCCTCTCCACTTGCGGATTCGGTTATGATCATGTGAATGACAAGTATAAGCTTTTCGCGATTCTGGATAAGAAATCACGCATGTTTACATTCGGCCCAAAATCTACCTGGAGAACAATCCAGGATTTCTCCCGTAATTTTCGTGACGGCAATTACAGGGGTTGTCAGGTGAATCTTGTAGGGCTTTTTGTAAGTGGCACTGGCACTCTGAATTGGCTTTTTCACCGCTATCTTAGTTTTGTGTGGGTTCTTTCCCTTGACTTGGTCAAAGAGACTTTTAATCAGTTTTCCCTTCCCAACAGGGATTCAGATGATGATCACAGGGTGACTCCCCAATTGGGTATCTTGAGGGATTGTCTTGCTGTTTGTTATGAGACTAAGAAAACTCATTGGACTGTCTGGTTGATGAAGGAGTATGGAGTTCCTCAGTCTTGGACTAAATTGGCCATAATCCCCCACCACCCGCTACTCGGTCGTCGTCCTTTAAGCCTACAGCCTATATACATGTTGAAAGATGTTCTTCTTGCTATTGCTCCGAGTGGCAAGTTTGTTTTATGTAATTTAAATGATGGCAGCATAGATATTCCTAATATTGACAGCTCCAGTGATGGCATGCCCAAACTTTGTCCTTTAACTCAGCACTCATCTGGAAGGATCTTTGAACTCTATCATGAAAGCTTAGTTTCACCGTTCCACTTTGGTCTTCCAAGTTGCTCATCTGAAATGCGGTTAATTAAGCCAA
>NW_026264438.1:0-1980 GCF_000817695.3 Arachis duranensis
ACACGCAGCTGGCGACAGTGAGGAGGAGCCGCGGTGACCAGCTGAGTGGCGGCCTCCTCACTCTCAGATCTCCCCTTTCCTGATTCTGTTTCCTTCCTCCATGGAACAAGAAAAGGAATCGTGGGTACTGCTTTGGGCTTCAAGTTCGGTGAACTTGCTGAAGGTGAAAGGGAAGACAGGGTAGGGTTTTTGGCTGCTGGGATGAAGGCCTTGGGTTTAATTTTTGAAAAAAATAGGGTAGGCATTTTAGTAATTTCAAATGAAATTAGGAAAAATATAGTAATTGAAACTCAATTAAATCCAACACTAATTATATATAGAAAATACTATTTGTTCATCGCTCCCACAAATTATTTTCAATAAAATGTTCAAATCAAATAATTAGAAATAATATACTTAGTTTCTTCATTTTCCAAAATAGCAGTATTAATATTTAAAATATTAATTACTTAGTCCAAATCATATAAAATTCTTATTATTTCATAACTATCAACTTTATAATTTAAATATAGAAAATAGTCCAATAATTATAAAATTGGATAATAATCATAACTTATCTCAAATTCAATAAATCAAGACTCGCCTTAATTATCTTATATAAAATAATTTCTGAAATTAAGGTTATAAATAACTATATGATTTGAGACTTGATCATAAAAATACTTTTCAAAGGTTTTGGGTCTTACATGACTTCATATACTTAATAATAAAATAGGAGCCTTTGACTCGAAATCGTGTCATAGTTCATTTTATAAACCGAAAAAAGAATACTTTTTAAATAAATCAAAACAAGCATATACATGCACAAAACTTCTTACTCAAGTAACTTATACATATTATATACATACAAATCATACAACTCCTATCCCTCTTACATAATATAATATTGTTGGCGAGGGGTAAATAAATAAAAAACTAAACAGCATTATCGACTAAGCGAAATGCAATACAACCCTTCGTGAGCTTTTTCATCCGTCTCCTGAAAGGATAAAGTTGTAGGGGGTGAGAACCTAACCACACGGTGTCACCACAGAGTTTCAGAATTGTCATAATAAGATATTTAAAGAGAAATCTATTTTTTAAGCTCAGTGATTATTGTTCGATCTTTGAATCTTTTAAAAACCAATAACTAGTTATCCAAAAACCTTTTTCGAAAATCAATACTTAAATATCCAGAAATCTAAAACCTTTCTTTTCTTATAAGAAAATCTTACCAGAAACCAACCACACAATCAATTAACACAATCATCAATTTAGCACCAAAGCTCATTCTTAAAAGTAGCACACCAGGAAAAACACAGGCAAAACAGACAAGGAAAGCACAAGTTGAGGTAGCAGTTACAGCAAATAGTTTAGGTAGCAATTAATAACAGTTTAACAATTAGGCAAACCAAAACAAATTCAAACCCAAGCAAAACATAAAAATGCATATGATGCATGTCTGTCCTACGACTAATGAAGTTATGAGGGTTCTTCTGAAACTGAAGACTATTTTATACAACAATTAGACTTTATGTCAGAAGAAGAGAGCTCAGGAGGAAATAGTGGAAAGGAGGAACAGGATAATAATAATTGTTTAGGAATAGGATTATGTAACTGTAGAAACTGTGAAAAAACTGTAAATGTTTTAACTAAAGAATAAACTTCTACACTAGTTAAAATAATTGACAAGTTAGAAGATACACCATTAAGGGATGAGTTTATAAGACAATTAGCTGAATTAGTTAAAAAAGAAGAGAGTAAGCAAGAAATAAGACCAATAGAAATAAAAGAAATTTATAATCGTTTTTAAAACCCACAAGAAGAAGTTTCCCTTAATTCTCTCAAAGAAGAGATAAAAAGGTTAAAAAGAGAAGTTTCAGAATTAAAACAACAAAACATTAATATGGACTACAGATTACTAAAAAGAGAAGGAGAAAACATAATAAAAATCCAAGAACAATCTTTGCAAAATAATGAAGGGACTAGTAATATAACAAT
>NW_026264438.1:7834-11158 GCF_000817695.3 Arachis duranensis
TCTGATAAAGAAGCAGCAATTATGATAACCCAAGGATTTACAGGACAATTAAAAGGTTGGTGGGATAATTTTCTCAGCCTCCAAGAAAAAGAATTAATTATTAGTAGTATTAAACAAGAAGATCAGTCACCAGATGCTACATCCACATTGATATATACCATTATTAAAAATTTTGTAGGAGATCCAAGTACATTTAAAGATAGGATAGGAACCCAATTAATGAATTTAAGATGTCCAACCATGTCTGATTATAGATGGTATAAAGATGTTTTTATGTCAAAAGTTATGATAAGAGATGATGCACATGCGCCTTTCTGGAAAGAAAGATTCGTAGCAGCCTTACCAAAATTATTCTCTGAAAAAGTATTACAAAAACTACAAACACAGTTTGGGACCCAGATTCCCTATAATTCATTAACTTTTGGACAATTGCATAATATAATAGTACAAACAGGTATAGAAGTATGCACAGATACCAAGATACAACAAAAAATAAAACAAGAAAGTATCACGGGTAAAAGAGAGCTTGGCACTTTTTGTTATCAATATGGAATAACTCCTGAAAAAGCACCTAGTGGACAGCATAAAGTTAAAAGAAAAAAAAATTTTAAAAAATCTAAATATAATATAGACAAACCCCTTTATTATGAACAGAAATATCATAAAAAATTACATAAAACCCCTAAAGGAAAAACTAAATTTTCTAATAAGAAAAATAAGTAACATGTTGGAAATGTAAAAAACAAGGACATTATGCTAATAAGTGTACGACAGAACAAAAAATAAATAAAATAGAAAATAAAGAAATTAAGCATGCTTTGACAGCTATACTAATCAATTCAGAGTCAGAAGAAGAATCAAGTTATGAGGGTTCTTCTGAAACTGAAGACTATTTTATACAACAATTAGACTTTATGTCAGAAGAAGAGAGCTCAAGAGGAAATAGTGGAAAGGTGGAACAGGATAATAATAATTGTTTAGGAATAGGATTATGTAACTGTAGAAATTGTGAAAAAATTGTAAATGTTTTAACTAAAGAACAAACTTCTACACGCAGCTGGCGACAGTGAGGAGGAGCCGCGGTGACCAGCTGAGTGGCGGCCTCCTCACTCTCAGATCTCCCCTTTCCTGATTCTGTTTCCTTCCTCCATGGAACAAGAAAAGGAATCGTGGGTACTGCTTTGGGCTTCAAGTTCGGTGAACTTGCTGAAGGTGAAAGGGAAGACAGGGTAGGGTTTTTGGCTGCTGGGATGAAGGCCTTGGGTTTAATTTTTGAAAAAAATAGGGTAGGCATTTTAGTAATTTCAAATGAAATTAGGAAAAATATAGTAATTGAAACTCAATTAAATCCAACACTAATTATATATAGAAAATACTATTTGTTCATCGCTCCCACAAATTATTTTCAATAAAATGTTCAAATCAAATAATTAGAAATAATATACTTAGTTTCTTCATTTTCCAAAATAGCAGTATTAATATTTAAAATATTAATTACTTAGTCCAAATCATATAAAATTCTTATTATTTCATAACTATCAACTTTATAATTTAAATATAGAAAATAGTCCAATAATTATAAAATTGGATAATAATCATAACTTATCTCAAATTCAATAAATCAAGACTCGCCTTAATTATCTTATATAAAATAATTTCTGAAATTAAGGTTATAAATAACTATATGATTTGAGACTTGATCATAAAAATACTTTTCAAAGGTTTTGGGTCTTACATGACTTCATATACTTAATAATAAAATAGGAGCCTTTGACTCGAAATCGTGTCATAGTTCATTTTATAAACCGAAAAAAGAATACTTTTTAAATAAATCAAAACAAGCATATACATGCACAAAACTTCTTACTCAAGTAACTTATACATATTATATACATACAAATCATACAACTCCTATCCCTCTTACATAATATAATATTGTTGGCGAGGGGTAAATAAATAAAAAACTAAACAGCATTATCGACTAAGCGAAATGCAATACAACCCTTCGTGAGCTTTTTCATCCGTCTCCTGAAAGGATAAAGTTGTAGGGGGTGAGAACCTAACCACACGGTGTCACCACAGAGTTTCAGAATTGTCATAATAAGATATTTAAAGAGAAATCTATTTTTTAAGCTCAGTGATTATTGTTCGATCTTTGAATCTTTTAAAAACCAATAACTAGTTATCCAAAAACCTTTTTCGAAAATCAATACTTAAATATCCAGAAATCTAAAACCTTTCTTTTCTTATAAGAAAATCTTACCAGAAACCAACCACACAATCAATTAACACAATCATCAATTTAGCACCAAAGCTCATTCTTAAAAGTAGCACACCAGGAAAAACACAGGCAAAACAGACAAGGAAAGCACAAGTTGAGGTAGCAGTTACAGCAAATAGTTTAGGTAGCAATTAATAACAGTTTAACAATTAGGCAAACCAAAACAAATTCAAACCCAAGCAAAACATAAAAATGCATATGATGCATGTCTGTCCTACGACTAATGAAGTTATGAGGGTTCTTCTGAAACTGAAGACTATTTTATACAACAATTAGACTTTATGTCAGAAGAAGAGAGCTCAGGAGGAAATAGTGGAAAGGAGGAACAGGATAATAATAATTGTTTAGGAATAGGATTATGTAACTGTAGAAACTGTGAAAAAACTGTAAATGTTTTAACTAAAGAATAAACTTCTACACTAGTTAAAATAATTGACAAGTTAGAAGATACACCATTAAGGGATGAGTTTATAAGACAATTAGCTGAATTAGTTAAAAAAGAAGAGAGTAAGCAAGAAATAAGACCAATAGAAATAAAAGAAATTTATAATCGTTTTTAAAACCCACAAGAAGAAGTTTCCCTTAATTCTCTCAAAGAAGAGATAAAAAGGTTAAAAAGAGAAGTTTCAGAATTAAAACAACAAAACATTAATATGGACTACAGATTACTAAAAATAGAAGGAGAAAACATAATAAAAATCCAAGAACAATTTTTGCAAAATAATGAAGGGACTAGTAATATAACAATTCCCGAGAATTATATTAACCTAGGTACAGAAAATTATATAAATATTTTAACATTATTAGTAAGTCAAAAATGGTTCACTACGATAACTTTAATAGTAGGAGAAGAGAAATTTGATTTAATAGCTATGGTAGATTCAGGAGCTGATGTTAATTGTATACAAGAAGGATTAATACCCAAAAAATATTATGAGAAAACTACAGAAAGAGTCTTAATCGCAGAAAATGACAAAATGACTATAGACTATAAGTTATCTAAAGCAAAAATTTGTAAAAATAGGGTATGTTTCGCCACTACA
>NW_026264439.1:0-2896 GCF_000817695.3 Arachis duranensis
TTTTTTTTTCACTGTTTGCACTAAACCATTTAATTGCTTTCTTACTCTCATATTTATTGTCTTATGCATTTTTAACCATCAAAACCCCTTTTTTGTTCGCCTAACTAAGCCAATTGGATAACCATTGTTTCTTAATCCAACAATCCTCGTTGAATCGACCCTCACTCACCTGAGGTATTACTTGGATGACTTGGTGCACTTGCCAGTTAAGTTGTGGGAATTCAAAATCCTACACCATTAACTGGATCGCTAGTCAATCTTGGAAAATACTATGGCTCCCTGTAGTTGGTCCATTAGATCGTCAATCCTTAATAACGAATATTTATTCTTCACAGTGACTTTGTTTAGTTTCCGGTAATCCACACACAGACACATACTCCCATCTTTCTTCTTTACCAGTAGCACTGGCGCTCCCCACGGAGAAACACTCATCCGGATGAAAATATTACTCATTAGTTCTTTTAACTGAGATTTGAGTTCAGTCAATTCTAATGGTGACATTCGATAAGGAGCAATTGAGATTGGCCCGACTCCAGGTACCAACTTAATCACAAACTCGATCTCTCGAGCAAGAGGGAATTTAGGAATGTCGTCCTTAAATACTTCAGGAAATTCACATACAACTGGAATTTGCTCTAAGCTTTGTTCCTCACCTGTCACATTTGCCGCCAACAAAACAACACTCTCGCATTCACACCTACTGCAGTTCACAACTACAGAGTTCAGATAATAATCCTTCACCACAACCGGCCCTTCCGACCCTTCCATCATAAAGTGCAATGTCCTTTCAGAACAATTTAACAACACGTGGTTCTTAGAAAACCAGTCCAATCCCAAGATGAGATCAAGGCTAGTCATCGGCAGACAAATTAATTCATAAAGAAAATCACGTTGTTTAACTCGGAATGACACTTATGGACACTGGACAGCCTAACCTAGTCTCAACGGCTTCAGAAGTGGCATTATGCACCTTCAGATCATAACCCTAAGACCACAATTTTCAATCCTAGTTCACTAGCCTTGTCAAATACTATAAATAAATATGTTGCTCCCAAATCAAACAAAGCATTTAAAAGTTTACCAGCTACTTCACAGTAGCCTCTAATCAATGTCTCAGATCCCTCGGCACCTCCTGCAGAAGTCATGAACACTCTTCTCGATTATTGTACTCTACTGGTCTCATACTTCTCAGGCCAGGTGTCAAGGATGATACTTTCTACACTTCTGACAACTTAAATCAGTCTGTGGCTGCTTTCCATACCTTCTTCCTTGATTAGCATTGTTATTCGGTCTTCTGAAGTTGCTTTGACCCTGATTGTTCTGTGGAACAAAACCTCTATGCTTAAAGTTTTTACCCCTCGGTGCAAAGTTCCTTTCTTGAGTCATCTGACTTCCTTTCTCCACTACTGCCTTCCTCAGACACTCCTTAGCCACCAGGATTTTGTTTACAAGTTCGGAAAATACTTTAATTTCCATCGACCCAACGAAGCTCAGAATATCAGTTTGGAGTCCTCCCTCATACTTTATGCACTTTCATTCAGAAAAATCCTCTGGGGCACCTTGACAAATTTGGAAAAACTGGCACAGTTCTTCAAACTTGTTCATGTACTCAGTAAGAGTCATCTGACCTTGTTTTAACTACAGTAACTCAAGCACCTTTGCGTTTCTAACCGAACTGAAAAAGTACTTCCTGTAAAACTCCATTCAAAACACCTCCTAAGGTATCACAACACAAGCAAGCTGCAGGATACGTCGTGTTCCCTGCCACCAGTACTGCGCTTCACCGTATAACTGATAGGTCCCGAATTCGCCCCACTGTTCCTTGGGAACCTGCTGAGCCTACAAAGCCCGTTCCATCGCCTGAAGCTAATTATCTGCTTTAGTGGGGTTTGTGGTGCCCCTGAAGGTCGGAGGGTGCACCTTTAGAAAAGAGGCAAGCGTCATTGGCCCCTCTTCACCATTGTTCCTATTATTCCTGTTGTTCATCTGATTTCCCAACGCCTCTGCTAATTCATGTCTTGTATTGCCTAATCTACCTCTGCCTTGCCCGCAACCGTATCCACGAGGCACCATTTGTTTCCTATACACACCAAACAAGTTATACCAAGTTGATCAGTCTCAATATCGCAAGTCTAGTGCTTAAAGTCCCAAATGCATGCTCATGAACATTTATGCCATATATATCAGTTAGATATCCTAATGGCACATAGATACACACACTAAGAATGCAAAGAAGCATAGTCAGTCCATCCCTTAGGCTCTATAGGAACAAACTCCTTTGATACCATAATGTAACACCCTACCACACAGAGCTTTACGATTAAGTTGTAAAGAAGAAGTGATGTGGTAATACGACCTCTAAAATAAAATACATATACGTATAATACTTGAAAGAATATAATATTTGAGGAGCCTTAAAGGATAGGTAAAACAAAATCGCAAACTTAAAAGCACAACGCTTGATGAGCGGATAATTTATACGCTTTTTGGCATTGTTTTTAGTATGTTTTTAGTATATTTTAGTTAGTTTTTATTATATTTCTATTAGTTTTTAGTTAAAATTCACTTTTCTGGACTTTACTATGAGTTTGTGTGTTTTTCTATGATTTCAGGTATTTTCTGGCTGAAATTGAGGGACCTGAGCAAAAATCTGATTTAGAGGCTGAAAAGGACTGCAGATGCTGTTGGATTCTGACCTCCCTGCACTTGAAGTGGATTTTCTGGAGCTACAGAAGCCCAATTGGCACGCTCTTAACTGCGTTAGAAAGTAGACATTCTGGGCTTTCCAGCAATATATAATAGTCCATACTTTGCCCGAGATTTGATGGCCCAAACCGGCATTCTAAATCAGCTCAAGACTGCCCAGCGTTAAACGCCGGAACTGGCACAAGAATGG
>NW_026264439.1:10917-11154 GCF_000817695.3 Arachis duranensis
ACAACACCAAACTTAGAGTTTGACTGTGTGGGCTCTTCTTGACCTTGAACTGAGAGAAGCTCTTCATGCTTACTCTCTTTTCTCACAGAGGGATGGCCATGTGCCTTAAACACAAGTTAGTCCCCATTCAGTTGAAGGACTAACTCACCTCTGTTGACATCTGATGAGCGGATAATTTATACGCTTTTTGGCATTGTTTTTATATAGTTTTTAGTAAGTTTAAGCTACTTTTAGGGA
>NW_026264440.1:0-5148 GCF_000817695.3 Arachis duranensis
TTAGGATTTGAAAAGACAAAATTTTTCATTTTTATGAATTTTTAAATTTGAAAATTAAAATTTTTAATTGAAAATAAAAAAATAAACTAAAGTCCAAAAATATTAGGAAGACAACGCAAAAGATGAAAACCTTTTATTTTTAAATTTTGAAACTAAAACAATAATCTCTTTACCAAAAAGTGTAAAAATAAAGATTTTAAAAAATATCCAATAAACAAAAATTTAAAAAGTTTAAGTTTTTAAAATTAATTTATTTTGTATTTATGAAAAAATAGAATTATTCAGTGATTAAAAAAATAAAAAAATGTTCTTGAAAAACAAATTTCAGATTTGAAAAGACAAAATTTTTCATTTTTATGAATTTTTAAATTTAAAAAATAAATTTTTTATTTAATATTAAAAAATAAAATAAAGCCTAGCAATATTAAGAAGACAAAAAAAAGATGAAAACTTTTTATTTTTAAATTTTGAAACTAAAAAAATAATTTTTTTACTAAAAAGATGAAAAATAAAGATTTTCAAAAATATCCAATAAACAAAAATTTAAAATGTTTAAATTTTAAAATTTAATTATTCTGTATTTGTGAAAAAAAAGCATTATCCGGTGAATGAAAAAATAAAAAATATTCTTGAAAGCATTTTCCGGTGAATGAAAAAATAAAAAATATTCTTGAAAAAATTTAGATTTTGAAAAGGCAAAATTTTCATTTTTATGAATTTTTAAATTGAAAAATTAAATTTTTTTATTGAAAATTAAAAAAAATAAAGTCCAGCAATATAAGGAGGTCAAAAAAAAGATGAAAACTTTTAATTTTTAAATTTTGAATCTAAAAAAATAATCTTTTTACCAAAAAGGTGAAAAAAAAGATTTTAAAAAATATCCAATAAAAAAATTTAAAAAGTTTAATTTCTTATAATTAATTTATTCTTTATTTGTGAAAAAATAGCATTATCCGGTGATTAAAAAAATAAAAAAATGTTCTTGAAAAAGAAATTTAAGCATTATCCGGTGAATAAAAAAATATAAAAATGTTATTGAAAAAAATTTAGGATTTGAAAAGACAAAATTTTTCATTTTTATGAATTTTTAAATTTGAAAATTACATTTTTTAATTGAAAATAAAAAAATAAACTAAAGTCCAGAAATTTTAGGAAGACAAAGAAAAAGATGAAAAGTTTTTATTTTTAAATTTTGAAAATAAAAAAATAATCTTTTTACCAAAAAGTTGAAAAATAAAGATTTTAAAAAATATCCAATAAACAAAAATTTTAAAAGTTTAAATTCTTAGAATTAATTTATTGTTTATTTGTAAAAAAATAGCATTATCTGGTTATTAAAAAAATAAAAAAATGTTCTTGAAAAAGAAATTTAGGATTCGAAAAGACAAACTTTTTCATTTTTATGAATTTTTAAATTTGAAAATTAAATTTTTTATTTGAAAATAAAAAAATAAACTAAAGTCAAGAAATATTAGGAAGACAAAGAAAAAGATGAAAAGTTTTTATTTTTAGATTTTGAAACTAAAAAAATAATCTTTTTACCAAAAAGTTGAAAAATAAAGATTTTCAAAAATATCCAATAAACAAAAATTTAAAAAGTTTAAATTCTTAAAATTAAATTATTCTCTATATATGTGAAAAAATAGCATTATCCGGTGAATAAAAAAATATAAAAATGTTATTGAAAAAAATTTAGGATTTGAAAAGACAAAATTTTTCATTTTTATGAATTTTAAAATTTTAAAATTAAAATTTTTATTGAAAGTTAAAAAATAAAATAAAGTCCAGCAATATTAGAAAGACAAAAAAAAGATGAAAATTTTTTATTTTAAAATTTTGAATCTAAAAAACAAAATCTTTTTACCAAAAAGGTGAAAAATAAAGATTTTCAAAAATATCCAATAAACAAAAATTTAAAAAGTTTAAATTCTTATAATTAATTTATTCTTTATTTGTGGAAAAATAGAATTATCCGATGATTAAAAAAATGATTAAATAATCTTGAAAAAGAAATTTAGGATTTAAAAATACAAAATTTTTCATTTTTATGAATTTTTAAATTTAAAAAATAAATTTTTTATTGAAAATTAAAAAATAAAATAAAGTCCAGAAATATTAGGAAGAAAAAGGAAAAGATGAAAACTTTTTATTTTTAAATTTTGAAACTAAGAAAATAATCTTTTTACCAAAAAGGTGAAAAATAAAGATTTTCAAAAGTATCTAATAAACAAAAATTTAAAAAGTTTAAATTCTTAAAATTAATTTATTCTGTAATTGGGAAAAAATAGCATTATCTGGTGAATAAAAAAATATGAAAATCTTCTTGAAAAAGAAATTTAGTATTTGAATAGACAAAATTTTTCATTTTTATGAATTTTTAAATTTGAAAATTAAAATTTTCTTATTGAAAATTAAAAAATAAAATAAAGTCCAGCAATATTAGGAAGACAAAAAAGTTGAAAATTTTTATTTTTAAATTATGAATCTAAAAAAATAATCTTTTTACCAAAAAGGGTAAAAAATAAAGATTTTCAAAAATATCCAATAAACAAAAATTTAAAAAGTTTAAATTTTTAAAATTAATTTATTCTGTATTTATGAAAAAATAGCATTATCCGGTTATTAAAAAAATAAAAAAATATTCTTGAAAATAATTTAGGATTTGAAAAGATAAAATTTTTCATTTTCATGAATTTTTAAATTTAAAAATTAAAATTTTTTTACTGAAAATTAAAAAATAAAATATAGTCCAACAATATTAAGAAGACAAAAATAGATGAAAACTTTTTATTTTTAAATTTTGAAACTAAAAAAAATAATTTTTTACCAAAAAGTCGAAAAATAAAGATTTTCAAAAATATCCAATAACAAAAAATTTACAAAGTTTAAATTTTAAAATTAATTTATTCTGTATTTGTGAAAAAATAGCATTATCCGGTGAATAAAAAAAATATTTTTGAAAATAAATTTAGGATTTGAAAAGATAAAATTTTTTATTTTTATGAATTTTTAAATTTAAAAATTAAATTTTTTTACTGAAAATTAAAAAATAAAATATAGTCCAACAATATTAAGAAGACAAAAAAAGATGAAAACTTTTTATTTTTAAATTTTGAAACTAAAAAAAAATCTTTTTACCAAAAAGATGAAAAATAATAATCTTTTTACCAAAAAGTTGAAAAATAAAGATTTTCAAAAATATCCAATAAACAAAAATTTAAAAACTTTAAATTTTAAAATTAATTTATTCTGTACTTGTGAAAAAATAGCATTATCCGGTGAATAAAAAATAAAAAAAATGTTCTTGAAAATAAATTTAGGATTTGAAAACAAAAAATTTTTCATTTTTATGAATTTTAAATTTAAAAAATAAAGTTTTATTGAAAATTAAAAAATAAAATAAAGTCTATTAATACTAAGAAGACAAAAAAAGATGAAAGGTTTTTATTTTTAAATTTTGAAACTAAAAAAATAATCTTTTTACTATAAAGAAGAAAAATAAAGATTTTCAAAAATATCCAATAAACAAAAATTTAAAAAGTTTAAATTCTTAGAATTAATTTATTATTTATTTGTAAAAAAAACAGCATTATCCGGTGATTAAAAAAATTAAAAAATGTTATTGAAAAAGAAATTTAGGATTTGAAAAGACAAAATTTTTAATTTTTATTAATTTTTAAATTTAAAAATTAAATTTTTTTACTGAAAATTAAAAAATAAAATATAGTCCAACAATATTAGGAAGACAAAGAAAAAGATGAAAAGTTTTTATTTTTAAATTTTGAAACTAAAAAAATAATCTTTTTACCAAAAGTTGAAAAATAAAGATTTTCAAAAATATCCAATAAACAAAAATTTAAAAAGTTTAAATTCTTAAAATTAATTTATTCTCTATATATGTGAAAAAATAGCATTATCCGGTGAATAAAAAAATATAAAAATGTGCTTGAAAAAAAATTTAGGATTTGAAAAGACAAAATTTTTCATTTTTATGAATTTTAAAGTTTTAAAATTAAAATTTTTATTGAAAATTAAAAAATAAAATAAAGTCTAGCAGTATTAGAAAGACAAAAAAAAGATGAAAATTTTTTATTTTAAAATTTTGAATCTAAAAAACATAATCTTTTTACCAAAAAGGTGAAAAATAAAGATTTTTAAAAATATCCAATAAACAAAAATTTAAAAAGTTTAAATTCTTATAATTAATTTAGTCTTTATTTGTGAAAAAATAGCATTATCCGGTGATTAAAAAAATAAAAAAATGTTCTTGAAAAAGAAATTTCGGATTTGAAAAGACAAAAATTTTCATTTTTATGAATTTTTAAATTTAAAAAATAAATTTTTTATTTAATATTAAAAAATAAAATAAAGCCTAGCAATATTAAGAAGACAAAAAAAAAGATGAAAACTTTTTATTTTTAAATTTTGAAACTAAAAAAATAATTTTTTTACAAAAAAGATGAAAAACAAAGATTTTCAAAAATATCCAATAAACAAAAATTTAAAATGTTTAAATTTTAAAATTAATTTATTCTGTATTTGTGAAAAAATATCATTATCCGGTGATTAAAAAAAAATGTTCTTGAAAATAATTTAGGATTTGAATAGATAAAATTTTTCATTTTCATGAATTTTTAAATTTAAAAATTAAAATTTTTTACTGAAAATTAAAAAATAAAATATAGTCCAACAATATTAAGAAGACAAAAAAAAGATGAAAAGTTTTTATTTTTAAATTTTGAAACTAAAAAAATAATGTTTTTACCAAAAAGTTGAAAAATAAATATTTTCAAAAATATCCAATAAACAAAAATTTAAAAAGTTTAAATTTTAAAATTAAATGATTCTATATTTGTGAAAAAATAGCATTATTCGATGAATAAAAAATAAAAAATATTCTTAAAAAAAATTTAGAATTTGAAAAGACAAAATTTTTTATTTTTATGAATTTTTAAATTTAAATATTAAATTTTTTAATGAAAATTAAAAAAAAATAAAGTCTAGCAATATTAGGAAGACGAAAAAAAAGATGAAAACTTTTTATTTTTAAATTTCGAATCTTAAAAAATAATCTTTTTACCAAAAAGTTGAAAAATAAAGATTTTCAAAAATATCCTAGAAACAAAAATTTAAAAAGTTTAAATTTTT
>NW_026264440.1:10195-10789 GCF_000817695.3 Arachis duranensis
CATTGGTGGCAAGGTATCCGACGTCTTCTGCAGCAGGGTGATGATTATATCACCTGGAATGTCTTCCAAGAGGAGTTCTATAAGAAGTACTTTCCGACTTCTGCTAGGACGGCTAAGGAACTTGAATTGTTACAGCTGAAGCAGGGTACTATGTCCATATCAGAGTATACTGACAAGTTTGAGGAGTTGTTCAGGTTCTTTCGTATGTGCCAAGGGACTCCGGTGGAATATGAAGAATGGAAGTGTGTTAAATATGAAGGAGGACTCCGGAGTGATATTTTCAATTCAGTGGGACCAATGGAGATTAGGACCTTCTCCGAGCTGGTAAACAAGTGTAGGGTTGCTGAGGAGTGTGTGAAAAGGGCAACTGCTGAGAAAGGGATTCACAGAGGATCATTCATACAGAACTGAGGGAAGAGCTTTGCACCTAGAGGTCCGTCTTTCAAGAGAGGAAGCTCTTTCAGGAGGCCCAACAACAACAACAATTTCCAAGGGAAGAAGTTTGGGAAACGACCTCAGAATGATCAAGCTTGTACTAGATGTGGGAGTCACCATCCGGGAGCACCATGCAAGGCCGGATGGGGTTTGTGCTAC
>NW_026264440.1:10933-11153 GCF_000817695.3 Arachis duranensis
CTATGAGATAGCTGGTCAAACTTTAAATGCTTTATTTGATTCGGGAGCATCACATTCATTCATTGCATTTGAGAAAGCCCATGAGTTAGGATTGAAGATTGTAACTTTAGGTTATGATCTAAGAGTGTACAATGCTACACATGAAGCCATGGTAACTAGGCTAGGATGCCCGGAAGTCACCTTTAGGTTCAAGCAGCGTGATTTTGTTCATAATTTAATC
>NW_026264441.1:0-1815 GCF_000817695.3 Arachis duranensis
TGGATCAATTTCAACAAGAGTGCCTTTATCCTTATTCCTGCTCATATGAAAGAGAAGAAAACAAGAAAAGAAAGAGGAATCATCTATGTCACAGTATAGAGATTCCTTTATGTTAGTAGAAAGAGAAGGGGGTAGAAGAAAGAAAAGTGAAGAATCCAAACACAAGGGATATCTTGGGTTCAGATTTTTAGGTGAAGAGAGGTGAAGAGAAGTGTTAGTAAATAATTAATTAAATAGAACAAGAAAAGAGAGGGAGAATTTCGAAAATAATTTTTGAAAAAGAGGTTAGTGATTTTCGAAAATTAAAGATAAAATAAGTTTGAAATTAAAATTTAAAAAAATTAATTAATTAAAAAGAATTTTTGAAAAAGAGAGAGGTATTATCGAAAATTGAAGAGGGAAAAGTAGTTAGGTGGTTTTGAAAAAGATATGAAACAAACAAAAAGTCAAAGAGTTAGTTGAAAAAGATATTAAAATCAAATTTGAAAAGATAAGAAGATAAGAGGTTAGATAAGATATTTTGAAATCAAATTTTGAAAAAGATAAAATTTTGAAAAAGATAAGATAAAAGATAAAAAGATATGTTTGAAAAAGATTTAATTTTTAAAATTAAAATTAATTACTTAACTAACAAGTAACTACAAGATATGATTCTAGAATTTAAAGATTGATCCTTTCTTAACAAGAAAGTAACAAACTTCAAATTTTTGAATCAATCACCTTAATTGTTAGCTAATTTTCGAAAATTTGATATAAAAATAAGAAAAAGATTTTGAAAATATTTTGAAAAAGATTTTTGAAATTTTCGAAAAATAGAAAAAAATGAAAAAGATATAATTTTTGAAAAAGATTTTGAAAAGAGAAGATTTTTAAAATTGAAAATTTGACTTGACTTGTAAGAAACAACTAATTTTAAAAATTTTTGACCAAGTCAACCCAAAATTTCGAAAATTTGGAGAGAAAAAAAAGGAAAGATATATTTTTGATTTTTGAATTTTTAATTATGAGAGAGAAAAACACAAACATGACCCAAAACATGAAAATTTTGGATCAAAACACAAGATGCATGCAAGAACACTATGAATGTCAAGATGAACACCAAGAACACTTTGAAGATCATGATGAACATCAAGAACACATTTTTGAAAAAATTTTGATGCAAAGAAAACATGCAAGACACCAAACTTAGAAATTTTTAATGCTTGGAAAATATGAATGCAAAAATACACATGAAAAACAACAATCAACACAAAACAAGAAATCATCAAGATCAAACAAGAAGACTTGTCAAGAACAACTTGAAGATCATGAAGAACACTATGAATGCATGAGATTTTCAAAAAATGCAAGAAAAATTTTCAAAGTATGCAATTGACACCAAACTTAAAAATTGACTCAAGACTCAAACAAGAAACACCAAATATTTTTTTATTTTTATGATTTTCTAATTTTTTTGTATTTTTATTAATTTTTTTCGAAAATATTTTTGGAAAAAAAACGAAAAAGAAAAGGAAATTTTGAAAAATATTTTTGAAAAGAAAATTACCTAATCTGAGCAACAAGATGAACCGTCAGTTGTCCATACTCGAACAATCCCCGGCAACGGCGCCAAAAACTTGGTGGACGAAATTGTGATACAAGAGTTCTAGGCACTGTTAGAGAAGCTTTTTCTTTTCACAACTCCGTTCAACTTAACCAGCAAGTGTACTGGGTCATCCAAGTAATACCTTACGTGAGTAAGGGTCGATCCCACAGAGATTGTTGGTATGAAGCAAGCTATGGTCACCTTGTAAATCTCAGTTAGGCAGATTAAAT
>NW_026264441.1:8693-11152 GCF_000817695.3 Arachis duranensis
GACTCTAGTTCTCACTAATTGAATTAGTGGAGAGTTAGGACTTATGGACTAGGATTGATATAGCTCATTTGACTTTCCTTTACTACTAGTTAGAGGATGATTTAATGAGATTAATCCTTGCCAATTCTCATATTGTGGTTAGTAATTAGGATAGACACTACAAAAAAAGAGGTTAAAATGACATTTATATTATGGCAGCTTTCAAGAACCGCCATAATATTTTGATATTCTGGCGTTTTCTACTGCCGTCGTAATTATTTTTTGAATTTGTGGCGGTTTTTGTAATTATGGCGGTTTTGAACCGCAGTTATGACGTGGTTTAAAAGCAAAATTAGTAATCCTACATTTCAAAACCCTTGGTTGAAACTTGAACGTCGAATCACCACACGCGTGCCGCTGTTGCTCCTGGCCTGTGCAACGATCTCCGATCTTCTTGCGTTCTCCGACGATCTTCTCCGGTGACATCTCATCCGGCGTCGATCTCCTTCGGCGACATCTCTTACAGCGGCGATCTCCTCCGGTGACGTCTCCTCCAGCTTCCTCTCCTTATCGACCTCTGTGTCTTCTCCACCAAAATCGTCAACACCTTCCTTTCCTTCCTCTGCGACGATCTAGGTCAGCTTCCTTTCCTACCTTTCCTTTCCTTTAATTTCCTTCCTCTGTGATAAGTCTCTCTTTTAAGGCTGTTTGCGAGGATTCATCGCGAGTGGAGAAGTCGGTTCCGCCATTTGCGCAGCAAGATCAACAGCAATTTGTGTTCCGCTGCTCTGCTGCCGCTGATGTTCCTCAATTTCTCTGCTCGGTGCCTTTGCCGCTGTCCCTCACTCTTCCAAAGGTCTCATTTATGTTCCGTTTCTGTTAGGAATTTTATTTTTTGTTTCTGATATTATTTTCTTCTTAGTTTTTGAATTTATTTCTGTCGACAGTGATTGATTTATTGATTTTTTTTAGTATAAGGTCTCATTTCTGTTGCTGTTGGTGTTTGAATTTTGTTTTGGCTGTTAGTTTCCTCTTAGGTCTGGTATTTCTCTTAGATCTATATAAGACCTTAAGGTTTTCATCCATTTGTAACATTAAAGTGTTAGGATTCTTGATGGTAACTTACGTATAACTTAATGAATAATAAACTAAACTAGGTTGATGAATGTAAACTTACTGAAATTTGAAGTTGTAGAACAGCTTAGCAGGTAAGCAGAAAATGCTGAACAAGGTTAAATGCAAACTTTAAAATATACATATCATATACATGTTGATTTAGCCGCTACATGTAGGAAAAGGGTTGTAACTTGTTCTTGATTTAATTCTAGGTTTCAACTAATGTTTGCATTGTATAGTACATCAAAAGAAAAGACAGATTCAATTATAAGGTTAGTGAAATTTAATTGAGCTAATTTGATAATTATAATTATAATTACCTATTGTGTCAATTGCTTATCTGGATTTCAGATCAAAGGGGTTATCAAAGTTGGAGAAGCAACTGGCAGGTAACTGCTACCTCTGATAATTTGGCTCTATAAGTTGGAAAGCTTTGTTCTGCACTCCTTAGCCACTATCAATACCAAAAAAGAAAGCTAGTTAGCCACTGTGTAGTTTCCTGCAATTCACTATTTCAGCATCAAAGGTCTAAATCAAGTTAATCAACCATGTGAGATTCATTCCCCTTTTTAGACACTCCTTGTTGTAGAAACACTTCAGCAATAGAGTAGTCAAATGAGAGTGACCATCCATTTCTTCCCATTCAAGTAACAAAATCTTACATGTGCATAAAAGAAAAAGTAATATGTTTGAGACTTTCCTGTTATTTTCACTAAAGTGAGAAAAAGTGAAGAATGGTTTGCAACTGAATATTATATCTGAAACTGAAGAATGAAGAATGGATAAGGTGAAAGCTTTACCTAGTGGGAATGTTGGAGCCAGTCTTGGAAGCCATGGATGTTAACAGCAAAGCACAAGTGACTGTATTGCTTGGTTGGACTTCACACAACAAGGAAAGGGATGAAATGAAACAGGCAAAGGTGGAGAAATGGACGAGATGAAAGAATAAAAATGGAGAGAGAATTTGTAACCAATTAAACAATGGTAAAGGTTTCAATTCGCTGACAATCATAAAAGCATCAATTGTGCTTCTTTGCACAAGTTCTTATTATGATTGTAGTTATGATTTTGTGCTGAGTTTTAAAATGCACAACCTTCCTGCTTATGATTAGCCAAAGGCTCGGCCTGTGCTTTCTGGTAATGCATTGAGATCTATTTAGTTATTATAATCGAGCTTGACTTTTATGTCTTAAAGAAAAGTGTAATTTTTTTTAATATATTTTTATATTAGCTAATTGTCTCTCTCTTTTTGGACAACAATGTATGAAAAGCTTTTCACTTTTGAGGGTGAAATTGGTGGTGGCAGGTTATTTCTTTCTTTGGTCTTGCCAAACCTACTTTATATAATTAGATACAATTTTTCT
>NW_026264442.1:0-1747 GCF_000817695.3 Arachis duranensis
TTGTGATTGTGTTTGATTGGTTGGTTTGTGATGAATTGGTTGATGATTGAGTTGTTTGGGCCGGGGGCCATGTTGGATTGGATGGGCCTGAGGCTATGGTTGGTATGTTTGAGGTCTAGTTTTGTATAAAGTATCTGACTGGTTCAGCATAGACTTAATAAACCTATGCTTTGAGCAGGATGATCATTTATACCGCGTAGGTAACTACTTTCATGTTTATGTCTTAGTAAAGTATAAAAAATTAAACTGGTTCAGCATAGACTTAATGAACCTATACTTGGGACAGGTTGGTCATTCATACTGTCTAGGAAAGATTTTAAGATTTTTATAATAAAGGAGAAAGTTTTCCAAGCTTTGGATAATTAGCTGATTTCCTCTTTTGAAATGGATTTTTGGATGTTAACTCTTTAGATTTCAAAAAGGAACGTAAGATGAGCATTGATCACTGTACTTTAAAAATAGTTTTATTTTAGATATCTTGTTATAGCAATTTCTGTAACCCTATAGTAAGAACCAGCGAGGACGACGTTCTCACTCCCCTACAGGTTTTTCCTTTTAAGGATATGGATGATGAAGTTTCAGAAGATTTTATTTCATCTTTCCCTCGCCTTTATCTTTATCAATTTTGTAAGAGGGATAGGAGTTTTGATATGTGAAGTTGTATATTGGTATTATTTATATATGTAATCCTTGTAAGTATGTATATATAAATATATGTTTTCTTTTGAAAAGGTCTTTCGAAAGGTTATGCGGTTTTTAAGTTTTAAACAGGCTCCTATTTTAGTATTAATTATTATTAGAGTCGTCGTAATATCCAAGCTATCAGAGTGACGCAACCGAAAGCATGACATTTTGATAGTAAGGGTGTTACAGGTAAGGCTTTCTGAAGAGTGACATCTCCGATGGTGCAAGGAATCAAAAACCTTCTTGGATCTTGCATTTTCTCAGGAAGGTCTTGGTGAATAATTGCACTACATTCCTTTGCGAACACTACGGTCTCACTTTCCTTCCAATTCCTCTTATTGGTCAATAACTCCTTCATAAACTTGGCATAAAGAGGCATTTGCTCAAGGGCCTCTACAAAGGGGATGTTGATTTGAAGCTTCCTAAAGACCTCTAAAAATTTTGAAAATTACTTGTCCTTAGAAGTCTTCTAAAGTCTTTGAGAATATGACATTTTGGGCTTGTATTCAGGTGCCCTAGGCAATGTAGAATGTGTACCAAGAGAGACCGAAAATGCGTTGTGATAAACCACTATTTTGTTATTCATATTGTATTTAATTATGTGGTTTTATCAAGTCTTCACCCGCTTATTCATATGATTTGCATGTATTTACAATTCCTTCCTAAAAATATTCTATGATTGATAACTTGCTTCCTAAAGACCTTTTAGTTGTATATTTTTATCTTCCTTCGTAACATTCGATGCCGTGATCTGTGTGTTAAGTGTTTCAGGCTTCAAAGGGCCGGAACGGCGTAAGGAATGAAGAGGAAGCATACAAAAATGGAAGGAACACAAGGAATTAAGGAGATGACCAGCGAGAAGTCACGCGGTCGCATGGCTCACGCGACCGTGCGAAATGAAAAAATCAAAGTAACGCGCCCGCGTGCCTGATGCACCCGCGCGTATTGGAAGCTGCACGAATGACGCGAGTGCATAGACGACGCACACGCGTGGTACGAGAAACGCTGAGTGACGCGATCGCGTGGACGACGCGGCCGCGTGACGTGCGCGATCTGCAGAATT
>NW_026264442.1:9674-11151 GCF_000817695.3 Arachis duranensis
CCACCATCATACTCAAACACTTATATTCTGGTGGCGGTGGATTATGTATCCAAATGGGTGGAAGCTATTGCAACACCTACTAATGACACTAAAATAGTGTTAAAATTCCTCCAGAAACACATCTTCAGCAGATTTGGTACCCCTAGAGTATTAATCAGTGATGGGGGCACCCATTTCTGTAATAAACAGCTTTACTCTACTTTGGTTCGTTATGGAGTTAGCCACAGGGTAGCCACTCCATACCATCCACAGACTAATGGGCAAGCTGAAGTCTCAAATAGAGAACTCAAAAGAATCCTGGAATGGACTGTAATTAACCGTCGAAGTGATTGGGCAAGAAGCTTGGATGATGCTCTGTGGGCATACAGAACAGCATTCAAGACCCCTATAGGGACCTCTCCATACCAGCTTGTGTATGGAAAGGCATGTCACTTGCCAGTGGAACTGGAACACAAGGCCTACTGGGCAACCAGATTCCTGAACCATGATGCCAAGTTAGCTGGAGAAAAACGATTGCTCCAGTTAAATGAGCTAGAGGAATTTAGACTCAATGGTTTCGAAAATGCAAAAATTTACAAAGAGAAAGCAAAAAGATGGCATGATAAGAAATTATCATCCAGAGTCTTTGAGCCGGGGCAGAAAGTTCTGCTATTCAATTTTAGGCTCAAATTATTCCCCGGGAAATTAAAGTCCCGGTGGAGAGGTCCATATGTGATTACAAGTGTATCACCATATGGATACGTAGAGCTTCAGGATAACGACTCTAACAAAAAGTTCATTGTTAATGGGCAGAGAATTAAACATTATCTTGAAAGTAATCTTGAGCAAGAATGCTCAAAACTGAGACTTGATTAGAGCTCAGTAATAGTCCAGCTAAAGACAATAAAGAAGCGCTTACTGGGAGGCAACCCAGCCATTTACAAAGTTTATTTACTAATTAAATAAATTTCTTTTTCTTTACAGGTATGTGTCAAGTATCTTCAAAAGGTAAAATAGCAATTGTTTGAGTTCACAGAGTTACAGGGGAAGTTGGAAAGCTCACTGGCATCAAAAAGCCAGTAAGAAACATTTTGGGCATTGAACGCCCAAAAGAAGCACCCACTGGGCGTTCAACGCCAGTAAGGGTAGCCATCTGGGTGTTAAACGCCAGAAAGGAGCATCTTCTGGGTGTTGAACGCCAGAAAGAAGCACCTTCTAGGCGTTTAACGCCAGATTGATAGCATCCTGGGCGTTCAGAAAAACGCCCAGTGACAAAGGACTTCCTGGCGTTCAATGCCAGAAAGAAGCAACAGCTGGGCGTTGAATGCCCAGGAGAAGCAACAATTGGGCGTTAAACGCCCAAAACATGCAGCATTTGGGCGTTTAACGCCAAGATGGTGGGGAGGAGGTAAAATTTGTTTTTCTTTACAAATTTTCTAATTTTTTATGTTTCAATTCATGATTTCTTGCATAAACATGTTTCAAATTGTCATCCCTC
>NW_026264443.1:0-2739 GCF_000817695.3 Arachis duranensis
TTTACCTACATCATCTTTGTGTGGAATGTGAGTTGATTCGGAGGAGCGAGGAGTATTTTTTGCTCTGCTACTTGAGGTATCTAAAGGAGAATCTTGTGCAGCTTGAACTAAGGCTGTTACCTCTTCATCACTCATTCCAGGGTTGAGTTGGTGCACCAATACCTTTAATAAACCACATACACCATCCATCTTCTTCTCTAATGATAAGACCTTAGTGTTATATTCAAATTTTATGTGGCAAATCTCCTCATATTTTTTAAGAGAGCTTCTTGTAATCGAAGCCCCATAACAACGAACTCGACCTGGTTGGTCCTTTCATAACACTCCTACAAATGCATCCTCTTTATTTTCTCCTGCTTTTAAGCAGTTCTAAAGTTCAGTCTATCAAAAAGCAACAACCAATAAGGTTCAAAGTCATATTAACTTAATTTAGATAGAAATCACATCAGAATTCATGATGTACATATCCAAAATACAAATACAAACAACTCACAATTGTGGCTTGTGTTTTAGCATCAATTTCTTTTCCTTTTTTACTTGTGCGAGTTGCTATGAAAACTTCAGCCCTTGATGGTTTTTCACTGTTCTCTTTAGAGTCGCGCTAGAGTAAACAGAGAAAAGTTTACATGAAGCATACTAACTAGGCAACTACACCATGAATACATATAAAAGAGAAATCACAAAGAATAAGTTATATTACCAGCTGCTTACGCACTATTCCAAAATTTATGGATCCCATTCGGTGAGGACATGTTTGTTTCAACCTATTTTCAGTATTCTTAGCAGAGATAGCCTAAATATAAAGAATCAACCTAAGTTTAGGAAGATGAAGAATCAATGATAGTATGCTAGATGCTATAGGAAGAAATAAAAAGCAATATTACCTTGATGGCCGGAAGACTCCAATACCGAATTAGTTTGCGAAATTGAACCTCGGGAATATCTAATGGTCGGTTCTTTATCATTTCTTTCTTTCTGTTGTACTTTACGAAATGCTCTTTTTTTATTTCTCTCTTATATTTTTTCCATGCACCACAAAATCCCCGCATTACCCACGGCTTTGAACTTATGCGAAGAGTGAACTTTTGCTATGCAAACACGACACATTAGAATATCAACGGTTAGTACAAATAATGTGACAAATAAATTAACAAAAAATTATCTATAATGCCATATTTACATACATTAGCATACTCGCACATGTCCTCTTTGAGTTTATTAGGCACACCATGCCAACTAGTATATAACAAAGTCACAAAACGAGGGTTTCTAACTGTTGTGCCCAATAGTTGGTTGAGGTCAGATACAACCTCGTTGGTTGGACCTACAGGCTTCCCTTGAAAAAATACCACCTCCCGTCGATCATTAAAATCTGTGGCATGAAGCTTTTTGCACGTAGTTTTTCCAAGGGTTTTCTTCTTTATTGTGCCTAAGTCCGAATAAAATAACATAATTCAATTGAGAAGTAATATAAGCTCTAATTAGACAATTAACTAAACAAGAAAAGTACCTTCATTACTAGTTTGTCCTCCACTACCCACATCATTTGCATTATCATCAAGCTCATTTTCTTTATCTTCCTCATCTTCTTCATCTTCCAAATTTATCCCATGTACCTTAAAATACATGTCAAGACTCATTCCTTTTTTATTTGAAGTTGCACTCATCTCGCTTGTATCTTCTCCGTCATCATCATAATTTATGTCATTTTGATCCATTGCATCAAGTTCAGCACCTTTGTGGCTTTGTCATTCCAGAAAAAAACCACGTACGTCCACAGCATCGCAAGCAATGCGTGTTCAGCATTATCATTTAACCAAGAAGGAACATGCGATCAAAGAGAACGAATCAGGAGAAAATGAAAATGGAAAGGGAAAGCCCTAAAAGTAAAAACAACAAAAAAATCGAGAAAATAAAAAGAGGAAAATCGATCATACCTTGGGAATTGGAGGGCTTGGAGGAGAAGAAGAGGGAGGAGCTTGCCGTCGTCCATGTTTGCTGGAGCTTGAAGGTGAACAGAGAGATCCACAATGATTCAAAGAAGAACAAGAAAGAGAAGAAGAGTATGAAGATTAACAAGATGAAGAAGAAGTGGTTTCCATCAGTGACGAAGAGTGACGAAGGCGAAGGTGAAGGGCGACGGGCGAAGGGCGACGGGCGAAGGGCGACGGGCGACGGGCGAAGGGCGACGGGCGAAGGGAGGAGCTCGGACGGCGAAGGGCGACGGGCGAAGGGAGGAGCTCGGACGGCGAAGGGCGACGGGCGAAGGGACAAGGGCGAAGGGAGGAGCTCTTCGATACAGGAGGTGAGTGGCTTCGAAGGGGAGAAAGAGAGATTAGGGTTACTGGCTTCGAAGGGGAAAGAGAGATTAGGGTTGCGGACCGGGTTGGGGGCCGGGTTTGGGCCGGGTTGGGATCCGGGTTTGGGAGCCGGGTTTGGGTCACCCGGTTTGGCCCATCTCGCCACGCTTGATAAACGTGATTCTTTCTCTCTACGGCCACGCTTTTGAAGCGTGGCAAAAGAGAAACTTTTGGCCACGCTTTTAAAGCGTGGCAAAAGTGTACCAGCATATAGCCACGTTTTGTAAGCGTGGCCGTAATGAAACCCTGTGGCCACGCTTTTAAAACGTCCTTGTTTCTTAGATACGGCCACGCTTTTGAAGCGTGGCAGGAAAAAAACGTAGCCTTTTCTCTAATCAATTGCCACCCTCACAAAAGCGTGGCCGTTGATCCTTTTCGC
>NW_026264443.1:10676-11141 GCF_000817695.3 Arachis duranensis
GCAAAAACTCCAACTGGGCATGTGAATGAAGTCTTTTCTTGGTCCTTTGGATCTACCACTATCTGATTATACCCAGAATAGCCATCTAAGAAGCAATAATAAGCATGGCCAGCCAACCTTTCAAGCATTTGATCAATGAAATGAAGTGGGAAGTGATCTTTGTGTGTGGCATCATTCAACCTTCTACAATCAATACACATCCTCCACCCTGTCACAGTTCTGGTGGGAATGAGTTCACTCCTCTCATTGATAATGACTGTCATCCCACCTTTCTTTGGTACCACTTGGACTGGGCTTATCCATGAGCTATCGGAAATAGGGTATATGATTCCTGCATTCCATAATTTCATTACTTCCTTCTGGATGACTTCCTTCATTGCAGGATTTAGTCTTCTCTGAGGTTGAATTACTGTTTTGGAATTGTCCTCCAAAAGAATCTTATGCATGCATACTGTAGGGCTGATG
>NW_026264444.1:0-592 GCF_000817695.3 Arachis duranensis
AGGATTGGATGAAGACAGTAGGAAAGCAGAGAGACGGAAGGGACAGCATCTTCATACGCTTATCTAAAATTCCTACCAATGGATTACATAAGTATCTCTATCTTTATCTTTATGTTTTATTCGCATATCACCATACACATTTGAGTTTGCCTGACTGAGATTTACAAGGTGACCATAGCTTGCTTCATACCAACAATCTCTGTGGGATCGACCCTTACTCGCGTAAGGTTTATTACTTGGACGACCCAGTACACTTGCTGGTTAGTTGTGCGAAGTTGTAGTGATCACAATTTCGTCCACCAGTAATTTTTATATTATTTATTATTAATATATTATCTAATACCCTGCAGAAAGGAGATCTATCGAATCTTTATCTTTATAGTAATACAAATAAGAAGCTTATATGCTAACGTGGCACTCATACGTTGAGTCTAGGAGTTTATTTGTTTAGATGTCGTCACTAGAAATTTTTATATTTATATTTATAAATTATAAATTATTATTTACTTAGGTTGTTATTTTCAAATTTTAAATTATTTGTTTGGATTGTTTTACTTAAGTTGTTATTTTTTAAATTTTAAATTATTTTATT
>NW_026264444.1:4248-6383 GCF_000817695.3 Arachis duranensis
TTTGGATAGATTGTTGTTCCTTTGTTTTCTTTCAATAATGCAATTTGAGGTAATTCATGATAATTGTGATTTCCTTGATTGTTGTTGTTAATTCCTTTCAATAATTGTTGTTAGATTCTATTCTTGTTGTTGATTTACTATGTTTTCCTTTTATGCCTTCCAAGTGTTTGATGAAATGCTTGGTTGGATTTTAGTGTAGGTTTTGTTCCTCTTGGCCTAGGTAGAGTAATTAGTGACTCTTGAGTTATCTAATTCCTTTGTTGATTGATAATTGGGGAGATTGCTAATTGGTTTGGAGTGCACTAAAGCTAGTCTTTCCTTGGGAGTTGGCTAGGACTTGTGGCTCAAGTCAATTCATCCACTTGACTTTCCTTTATTTAGTAAGGGTTGACTAAGTGGTAGCCATGAACAATTCTCATCACAATTGAGGATGATAACTAGGATGGGACTTCTAATTCTCATAACTTGCCAAGAGCCTTTTATAGTTGTTAGTTTATTTTCATTGCCATTTACTTTTCATGCTTCTTACCCAAAACCCCAAAATAACTCATAACCAATAACAAGACACTTTATTGTAATTCCTAGGGAGAACGACCCGAGGTTTGAATACTTCGGTTTATAAAATTAGGGGTTTGTTACTTGTGACGAACAATCTTTTGTATGAAAGGATTATTGTTTGGTTTGGAAACTATACTTTACAACGAGATTTCATCAGTGAAATTCTAAACCGTCAAAAATCCAATCATCAAAATGGCGCCGTTGCCGGGGATTTGCAATGGTGTTGTGTTATTGGTTATTGTACATATGTGAATAGTGTAAATATCTTGCTTTTGGCTCTATTTGCTAGTTGTAGAATTTTATTTTCTCTTTCCACCATGAATTCTCACTTTGGCTATGAGTTTGGTTCTAATTATGTTGTAGGTGATGAGAGCTTCAATGAGGATGTGTATCAAGGATGGGACAATCAAAGGTGGAAGGAGCCATATGCATATGATCAATCTTCATGGCAACAACCTCCACCAATGCACTATGAAGAAGAGCCATTTTATGATGCATATCCATCCAATGGCTATGGTGAATCACCTTGTGACTTTCAAGAACCACCACCATATGCCTATGAACCATATCCTCAACATAAACCTCAACCATACTCACAAGCCTTTCCACATCAAGCACCTTTCTATAATCCATATCCACCATATGACCAATCATCCATACCATATTTTTATGACCATTTTGAGCAAGAATCCTTAGAACCACCACAACCCTATCAAGATTCCTACCAAGAACCACCTCAATGCACACCACCTCCACAATTTCTTCAAGTGGAACCGCCTTCCTACCATGCACCCTCTCCCCAACGCAATGAACCTTCCTACTCACCCCAAGCCCCAATAGACGATCCTCTCACTTTGTTACTCCAAGGGCAAGAAGTCGTGAAGCGGGATACACTTGAGTTTATAACCAATTTGACCAAGGTGGTGCACACTTTGGCCCACCAATGTTTGAATACTCAAGGTGCTTCCGTGACCACATGTGAAAAGTCAAAAGGAGAGCAAAGCATGAAGGAGAAATTGGAAAATCTGGTGGAGAAGGAGGAGTCGAATTTTGTGTTAGAACATTTGGAGGAGCCTATGATCATTGAGAAAAAAGAAGAAGTGGTTGAAGATCTAGGAGAGGTTGAAAGTCCAAGGGAATGTAGCATCACGGAGAACTCCTCCGAGAAGCTTGATATTGATGTCGAGGAGGGTGCGCAACCTCCAAGGCATATCATCGTTGGAGACTTGGAAGAGGTTTATCAAGAGATGGATTCAATCATGGATAAATTTCTCTCTACAATGGAATCCTCTCCCATTGGACATGAAGTTGAAATTATAAAAGAGTGTGCACAACCTCCCACGGAAAGCGAAAATGGTATGGTGTATATTGAAATTGAAGAATATGAAGAGGTTGATCAAGAGATGAACTCATTCATCAATGAATTCCTATCCAAAATTGACTCACCTCCTAGTGGGCAAGATGAAGTACTCGAAGACAACACCACGCCAAGAGAAAAAGGGGATGAGGTTGAAATTGAAGAAGCTTGTGAAGAGGTGGAAACAACTAAAGAAGAGCACAAGGAAGTAGACCTTGCA
>NW_026264444.1:10637-11141 GCF_000817695.3 Arachis duranensis
AAAATATTGACTCAAAAAGTCAATATGATTTCTCAAAGTCTGTCTGGAATGCAAAATGCACCAAGCAGTACTAAGGAAGCTTCATCTGAAGAAGAAGCTTATGATCCTGAGAACCCTTCAATAGAAGAGGTGAATTACATGGGAGAACCCTATGGAAACACTTATAATCCCTCATGGAGAAATCATCCAAATCTCTCATGGAAGGATCAACAGAGACCTCAACAAGGTTTCAACAATAATAATGGTGGAAGAAACAGGTTTAGCAATAGCAAGCCTTTTCCATCACCTTCTCAGCAACAGACAGAGAGTTCTAAGCAGAATACCTCTGACTTAGCAACCATGGTCTCTGATCTGATCAAAACCACTCAAAGTTTCATGAATGAAACAAGGTCCTCCATTAGAAACTTGGAGGCACAAGTGGGACAGCTGAGCAAGAAAATCACTGAACTCCCTCCTAGTACTCTTCCAAGCAATACAGAAGAAAATCCAAAAGGAGAGTGCAAG
>NW_026264445.1:0-1120 GCF_000817695.3 Arachis duranensis
GTCATTTACTCATTTCTGTATACCCTAGGTTACTAGTTCACTATTAATAGGATCTTTTGACATTGTATCTTCACCTTATGACACTTTACACGTTTTTCATTGTATCTTCTACAGCATGAGTCTCTAAACCCCATGGTTGGGGGTGAGGAGCTCTGCTGTGTCTTGATGGATTAATGCAATTACTACTGTTTTTCATTCAATCATGCTTGCTTCCAATCTAAGATATCACTTGTTCCTAAACCTGATGAATGTGATGATCCGTGACACTCATCATCATTCTCAACTATGAACGTGTGCCTAACAACCACATCCGTTCTACCTTAGATTGAGTAGATATCTCTTGGATTCCTTAATCAGAATCCTCGTGGTATAAGCTAGAATTGATGGCGGCATTCAAGAGAATCCGGAAGGTCTAAACCTTGTCTGTGGTATTCTGAGTAGGATTCAAGGATTGAATGACTATGATGAGCTTCAAACTCCTGAGGGCTGGGCGTTAGTGACAGACGCAAAATAATCACTGGATTCTATTCCAACCCAATTAAGAACCGACAGATGATTAGCCGTGCTGTGACAGAGCGCATTGAACATTTTCACTGAGAGGGAGGTAGCCATTGACAACGGTGAAACCCTACATACAGCTTGCCATGGAAGGAGCCTAGCGTGCTTGAAGAAGAAGACAGTAGGAAAGCAGAGGTTCAGAAGATAGAGCATCTCTAAAACCTCAACCTGTTCCCCATTACTGCAAAACAAGTACTTATTTCATGTTCTTTTGCATTTTACAATCAACCCTGATAATTATTGATATCCTGACTAAGAGTTACAAGATAACCATAGCTTGCTTCAAGCCGATAATCTCCGTGGGATCGACCCTTACTCACGTAAGGTATTACTTGGACGACGCAGTGCACTTGCTGGTTAGTTGTGCGGAATTGCAAAAGTGTGATTGCAATTTCGTGCACCAAGTTTTTGGCGCCGTTGCCGGGGATTGTTCGAGTTTGGACAACTGACGGTCTATCTTGTTGCATAGATTAAGACTGTTTTATTTTGTTGGTTTAGAGTCTATTATTTGAGTTTAGTTTCATATTTTAAGTTTGGTGTCAATTGCATGCTTTTGTTTTCT
>NW_026264445.1:2452-4207 GCF_000817695.3 Arachis duranensis
CAGGATAAGCAATTTGCCCGCTTTGCAGACTATCTAAGGACTCTTGAAATAAAGATTCCGTTTGCAGAGGCACTTGAGCAAATAGCCTCTTATGCTAAGTTCATGAAAGAGATCTTAAGTCATAAGAAGGATTGGAGAGAAACTGAAAAAGTGTTTCTCACTAAAGAATGCAGTGCAGTCATTCTGAAAAGCTTACCAGAAAAGCTTCAAGATCCAGGAAGCTTTATGATACCATGCACATTAGAAGGTGCTTGCACCAAGACAGCCCTGTGTGACCTTGGAGCAAGTATCAATCTAATACCTGGATCCACTATCAGAAAGCTTGGGTTGACTGAAGAAGTCAAACCAACCCGGATATGTCTCCAACTTGCTGATGGCTCCATTAAATATCCATCAGGCATAATTGAGGACATGATTGTCAAGGTTGGGCCATTCGCCTTTCCAACTGACTTTGTAGTGCTGGAAATGGAGGAGCACAAGAGTGCAACTCTCATCCTAGGAAGACCTTTCCTAGCAACAGGACGAACTCTTATTGATGTACAAAAAGGGGAAGTAACCCTGAGAGTCAATGAGGATGAGTTCAAGTTGAATGCTGTCAAAGCTATGCAGCATCCAGACACATCAAATGACTGCATGAGCGCTGACATTATTGGCTCTTTGGTGGAAGAGATCAATATGACTGAAAGTCTAGAATCAGAACTAGAGGACATCTTCAAGGACGTTCAGCCTGATCAGGAGGAACCAGAGGAAACAAAAGAATTTTTGAAAATTCCTCAGGAAGAGGATAAGCCTCCCAAACCTGAGCTCAAACCACTACCACCATCCCTGAAGTATGTATTTCTGGGAGAGGGTGACACTTTTCCAGTGATCATAAGCTCTGCTTTAAATCCACAGGAAGAGGAAGCACTGATTGCAGTGCTAAGGACACACAAGACAGCTCTTGGGTGGTCCGTAAGTGATCTTAAGGGCATTAGCCCAGCAAGATGCATGCACAAGATCCTATTGGAGGATAATGCCAAACCAGTGGTTCAACCACAAAGGCGGCTAAATTCAGCCATGAAGGAGGTGGTGCAGAAAGAGGTCACTAAATTACTAGAGGCTGGGATTATTTATCCTATTTCTGATAGCCCCTGCGTGAGCCCTGTCCAAGTTCTCCCCAAGAAAGGAGGCATGACAGTGGTTCATAATGAAAAAATGAACTGGTTCCTATAAGAACAGTTACAGGGTGGCGTATGTGTATTGACTACAGAAGGCTCAATACAGCCACCAGAAAGGATCATTTTCCTTTACCATTCATAGACCAAATGCTAGAAAGACTAGCTGGTCATGATTATTACTGCTTTTTGGATGGCTATTTAGGTTACAACCAAATTGCAGTAGATCCTCAGGACCAAGAGAAAACAGAATTCACTTGCCCTTCTGGTATATTTGCCTACAGGAGAATGCCTTTTGGTTTGTGTAATGCTCCTGCAACTTTACAGAGATGCATGCTATCCGTCTTCTCTGATATGGTGGAGAAATTCCTGGAAGTTTTCATGGATGACTTCTTAGTATATGGAGACTCATTCAGCTCCTGTCTTAACCACCTAGCACTTGTTCTGAAAAGGTGCCAAGAGACTAACCTGGTTTTAAACTGGGAGAAATGTCACTTTATGATGACTGAGGGAATTGTCCTTGGGCACAAAATTTCAAACAAGGGAATAGACGTGGATAAGGCAAAGGTAGAGGTAATTGAAAAATTACCACCACCTGCCA
>NW_026264445.1:9684-11139 GCF_000817695.3 Arachis duranensis
TAGCCGTGCTGTGACAGAGCGCGTTGAACATTTTCACTGAGAGGATGGGAGGTAGCCATTGACAACGGTGAAACCCTACATACAGCTTGCCATGGAAGGAGCCTAGTGTGCTTGAAGAAGAAGACAGTAGAAAAGTAGAGGTTCAGAAGATAGAGCATCTCCAAAACCTCAACCTGTTCCCCATTACTGTAAAACAAGTACTTATTTCATGTTCTTTTGCTTTTTACAATCAACCCTGATAATTATTGATATCCTGACTAAGAGTTACAAGATAACCATAGCTTGCTTCAAGCCGACAATCTCCGTGGGATCGACCCTTACTCACGTAAGGTATTACTTGGACGACCCAGTGCACTTGCTGGTTAGTTGTGCGGGATTGCAAAAGTGTGATTGCAATTTCGTGCACCACACAGCACCAATCATCTCTGCACCAAACTGGACATTACCATTTGAACTGATGTGTGATGCCAGAGACCATGCCATTGGTGCAGTGTTGGGACAGAGGCATGACAAGCTTCTGCACGTCATTTACTATGCCAGTCGTGTTTTAAATGACGCATAGAAGAACTACACAACCACAGAAAAAGAGCTACTTGCAGTGGTTTACGCCATTGACAAGTTCAGATCCTATTTAGTAGGATTAAAAGTGATTGTGTACACTGACCATGCTGCTTTTAAATACCTACTCACAAAGCAGGATTCAAAACCCATACTCATAAGATGGGTGTTGCTTCTGCAAGAGTTTGATATAGAAATAAGAGACAGAAAAGAGACAGAGAATCAAGTAGCAGATCACCTGTCCCGAATAGAACCAGTAGAAGGGGCGTCCCTCCCTCTTACTGAGATCTCTGAATACTTTCCGGATAAGCAACTCTTTGCCATCCAGGAAGTGCCATGGTTTGCAGACATTGTGAACTGCAAGGCAGTGAGATTCATACCCAAAGAATACAGTAGGCAGCAATCAAAGAAGCTGATCACGGATGCAAAGTATTATCTTTGGGATGAGCCATATCTCTTCAAGAGATGTGCAGACGGAGTAATCCGTAGATGTGTGCCTAAAGAAGAAGCGCAGAAGATCCTATGGCATTGCCATGGATCACAACATGGAGAACATTTTGGAAGTGAGCGAACAGCCACAAGAGTCCTCTAATGTGGCTTCTACTGGCCTACTCTCTATAAAGATTCTCGAGTGTTTGTACTTAATTGTGATAGTTGCCAAAGATCTGGTAATTTGCCTCACAGTTATGCCATACCTCAACAAGGGATCTTGGAGATTGAGTTGTTTAATGTATGGGGTATTAACTTCATGGGGCCTTTCCCACCATCATACTCAAACATTTATATTCTGGTGGCAGTGGATTATGTATCCAAATGGGTGGAAGCTATTGCAACACCCACTAATGACACTAAGATAGTGTTAAAATTCCTCCAGAAACACATCTTCAGCAGATTTGG
>NW_026264446.1:0-1573 GCF_000817695.3 Arachis duranensis
ATCCCTAAAAGTAGCTTAAACTTACTAAAAACTATATGAAAACAATGCCAAAAAGCGTATAAATTATCCGCTCATCAGCGGACGACCCCTCCAACAATGACCGCGCGGCATCAGAACAAGAGGAGGAAGTTGACACCGGAGAACGACCGGACAGCCCTCTATCACCACGCACTCCAGGAGGAAACAAACAGAATCGCCCAAAGACATCACTCCCAAACAAAGATCTACGAAATCCCGAAAAAGAAAAGAGCTCGGAAATTCTAGAAGCAGTCCGGGCACAACAAAACCGACTAAAACAACTCGAAGAGGACATAAAGAAGCAAAAAGAAACTGAACAAGATCTGAGAAGGGAAGCTCGCAAGCGCAGAGAATTAGAAGAAAAACTGCGGAAAATAGAAGCCAACCTGAAAGATCGGTCAGACCGCGGCCCCACCCCCGAAGGCAACCATGATCCCTTCACGCAAGAGATCATGAAGGAGAAGGTACCGCGAAACTTTAAACCACCCGATATGGATCTCTACGACGGCACCACCGACCCAAGTCACCACCACAGCAACTTCAGAAGCAGAATGTACCTAGTCGACGCCTCCGACGCGATTCGGTGCAAAGCCTTCCCCACCACTCTCACCAAATCAGCCATGAAGTGGTTCGACAACCTGCCACCTAGATCAATCACCAGCTTCGAAGACCTAACCAAAAAATTCCTAACACGATTCTCCATTCAAAAGGACAAAGCAAAACATGCCCCCAGTTTACTCGGGATCAAACAGGGTAACCAAGAAACTCTCCGAGAGTACATGGAGCGATTCAACAAAGCCTGCCTGGACATACAACACTTGCCCACTGAAGCAGCCATCATGGGACTACCAAACGGCCTAAAAGAGGGACCGTTTAGCCAATCCCTATCCAAACGATACCCGACCTCCCCATACGAGGTGCAGGAACGGGCAGAAAAATATATCAACATGGAGGAAACCTCCCAGCTAAGAGATTCTTCTAGGAAGGAATCAACCTACCCGTTCCGAGATCGAGATCGGGAACAGAAGAAGAAAGAAGAATCCAACTCGGACAAGCCACGGAAGTATCATAGCTACACTCCCCTCCGAGTTTCCCTGGTAGACATCTACAGAGAAGTATACCACACCGAAAAAATCCCGCCGCCCCGACCTCTAAAACACAAGAGAGCAGGGAGAGATCGGTCCGAATACTGTGAATACCACAAGCTCTACGGTCATCCTACTAACGACTGCCACGACCTAAAAAATGTTATAGAAAAGCTAGCCAGAGAAGGAAAACTCGACAGATACATAGCAGAGAAAGGAGAAGAGACCAGGAAGAGAAGGCGGGGAGATAACGAAGATCGGGCCGAACAAACCCCGCGAGCCCCTGAAAGGCACGTTCACATGATAAATGGAGGTTTTGCAGGCGGAGGAACATCCAGATCCTCACGAAAGAGACACCTCAAAGAAGTCTACCATGTCCGAGAAGAAAGTCCCCTGCCCGAGTTACCTACCATCTCATTTACCCGAGAAGATGCTCAAGGGATAATACCCGGGCACGACGATCCAATGGT
>NW_026264446.1:1720-2949 GCF_000817695.3 Arachis duranensis
CGGCGATGCTACAACGAAAGTCTGAGCCTAAAGGGGAAAGAGGTCAACACAATAGAACTCGGACGAGTTCAAGCCCGAGAAGACCTTCGGCCACAACCAGAGGGAGAAACCGAAAAAGTCCAGATTGGGAACACACCCGAAAAAACAACAAACATAGGAGCAAACCTCGAAACGGGCCTAAAAGAGGAACTCATAAACCTCTTAAAGGAGAATTCCGACCTCTTCGCCTGGAAAGCCTCCGACATGCCAGGCGTAAGCCCCGACCTAATGTGCCATAAGCTATCAGTGTACCCGGGATCCCGACCTGCCCAACAAAGACGCAGGAAGGTCGGGCCCGAACGCATGCAAGCAATAGAAGAACAAGTACAAGCACTACTAGATGCAGGGTTCATTGAACAAGTACAAGCATTACTAGATGCAGGGTTCATTCGGGAAGTAAAATACCCCCTATGGCTCGCACACGTGGTCCTGGTAAAAAAGCCCAACGGAAAATGGAGGATGTGCGTCGACTACACGGATCTCAACAAAGCCTGCCCCAAAGACCCATATCCACTACCAAACATCGACGCCCTGGTAGACGCAGCCTCAGGCTATAGATATCTCTCCTTCATGGACGCATACTCGGGATACAATCAAATCCCGATGTACGGACCCGACCAAGAAAAGACCTCGTTCATAACCCCAAGAGCAAACTACTGCTACGTAGTAATGCCCTTCGGGCTGAAGAACGCAGGGGCAACCTACCAGAGGCTAATGAACAAAGTGTTCTCAGAGCACATCGGACTACAGCTGGAGGTGTACGTTGACGACATGCTGGTAAAGACACAAGAAGACAGAAACTTGCTAACCGCCCTCACCAGTGTCTTCGGCCCCCTCAGAAAACACAACATGAGACTTAACCCGACGAAGTGCACCTTCGCCGCAGAAGCCGGAAAGTTCCTAGGCTTCATGCTGACTCAAAGGGGCATCGAAGCGAATCCAGACAAATGCCAAGCGATACTCAATATGAAAAGCCCGACCTGTGTCAAAGAAGTACAACCGCTGAATGGAAGGCTGGCCGCCCTATCAAGATTTTTGGCAGGATCAGCGATAAAATCACTACCTCTCTACTCACTCCTAAAGAAAGGGAAACCCTTCTCATGGACCCCGGAGTGCGAAAAAGCCTTTCAAGAGTTCAAGGAACTCCTCGGGCAGCCACCAATCCTAACCCGACCTCTAAAAGGGGAAGA
>NW_026264446.1:4235-6539 GCF_000817695.3 Arachis duranensis
CTCCCCCAGGTACTATGGGCATATCGGACAACCCCGCACTCCACAACGGGAGAATCTCCATTCCGACTAGCTTACGGGATGGAGGCAATGATTCCTATCGAAATAGATGAAGGGTCGCCCAGAGTCATCTTCTACAACGAAGGAGGCAACCCTCAGGCACAAAGGGAAGAACTCGACCTCCTCCCCGAGGTCCGAGAAAGAGCCCGAATCCGCGAGGAAGCCTTAAAACGGCGAACGGCCCTCAGATACAATCAGAAAGTAATAAAGCGAAGCTTCTCCATTCACGACCTGATTCTAATCCGAAATGACATCGGAACACAAAAGTCGGGAGAAGGAAAGCTAGCCGCAAATTGGAAAGGTCCCTACAAGGTAATAGAAGTCTTAGGGACAGGCTACTACAAAATATCCGACCTAGAAGGCAATGAACTGCCCAGGGCCTGGCACGCCTGTAACCTAAGACGGTACTACAGCTAGAAAAACTTAACCCGAGGTGTACTCTTTTTCCCTATAAGGGTTTTTTAATGAGACACCCGGTTAAGTAGGATACCCGACCTAAAGGGTAAACACTTTGTAAATATTCTTTCTTTTTTAATACTAATCAAATTTTTCTATTTTCTCTTCCTCATGATGAAGCAAATCCCAGAAAGTACCCCACCAAGGCGCATTAATTTATGCTCGGCAAAACGCAAAAAATCATTTGCCAAGAGACCATACAAGGTCGGCAAAGATAAAGCGACGAGGTTCAAATTAATGTGAGAAGTTATAAAGTAACTCTGAAATGGCTCAAAAGGCCAAATAAAAAAGAGGTTACAAAAATAACTTAAGAAGGCCGACCAAACGACGAAGTCGGACCCAACAAAGGGAAAGTTATAAAGTAACTCTGAAATGGCTCGAAAAGCCAAAGAGATTACAGAAATAACTCAAAAGAACCGACCAATGACAAAGTCGGACCTAACAAAAAGGAGGTACTCGAGAAAGAAGCCTTAAAACGGCGAGAACCAAGATTTCGAAAAAACGCTTACTAAAAAGTTGCTTTACAAAAAGCAGCTAAAAAGTACAAGCAAAAGAACGAAAGCAAAGGAAGTTTCGAGATGTCCGAGAAAAAGCTCGGACCCAAGAAAGAAGCCTTAAAACGACGAGAACCAAGATTTCGAAAAACGCTTACTAAAAAGTTGCTTTACAAAAGCAACTAAAAAGTACAAAGCGAAAGAACGAAATCGAAGGAAAACGCTGGCTAAAAAGTTGTTACCCGAAAATAACTAAAAAGCACAAAAGCGGAAACAAAAGGTCAAAACGCTGGCTAAAAAGTTGTTACCCGAAAACAACTAAAAAGCACAAAAGCGGAAACAAAAGGTCAAAACGCTGGCTAAAAAGTTGTTACCCGAAAACAACTAAAAAGCACAAAAGCGGAAACAAAAGGTCAAAACGCTGGCTAGAAAGTTGTTACCCGAAAACAACTAAAAAGCACAAAAGCGGAAACAAAAGGTCAAAACGATGGCTAAAAAGTTGTTACCCGAAAAACAACTAAAAAGCATAAAAGCGGAAACAAAAGGTCAAAACGCTAGCTAAAAAGTTGTTATTCAAAAAACAACTAAAAAGCATAAAAGCGGGACAAAAAGTCAAAACGCGAAACACCACATAAATAAAGCTAAAAAGTTACTACAAGTAGCTAAAAAGCAAAAGGTGTCCAAAAGCGTTCACAGTAACCATCCAAAAAACAAAAGAGCCCACAGGTCGGACAAAACACCAAAAATTACAGAGGGTCAAGGTCCTTTCCGGACTCCACATCAACAGAAGGCTGCGGGGCAAACATAGAAATCGGGACTGCATCGACAGCAACGTCACCCGGGTTTGAAACCCCCACGCCAGATCCATCCCCGGCCAAAGAGGAAGTCGGGTTCTCAACAGGAACTTCGAGGTCGGACGCCGGAACCTCATCCTCGTTTGGAGCAGGAACAATCTTTCCCTCCACAACGACGTTATCCGTACTGAACAAGCTCAGATCTAGGTCGGGAGCAAGAACCCGGACCTGAGCCTTCAGATTTTCAAACATGGCATCCATACCCTTGGCCACGTGACCTTCCAGCTCATAAAATTTGTCCTGCGCAGATTGCAGCTCCTCCTTTGTCTCCACAAGCTCGGCATATAGCCGAGTATAATTCTCTGTAGCCGCCTTCGCCATCTCCTCAGATGTCTTCGCTAACGCCACAGCCGCAGTAGCCCTAGCTTTCTCTTTCTCCAAAGAGGCCTCCAGCTCAGTAATCCTGGCAGCCTTCAGTTGACTAATCTTATCAAGCTCGGACT
>NW_026264446.1:9790-11131 GCF_000817695.3 Arachis duranensis
TGCCAGAATGATGCTCTGTTCTGGCGTTGAACGCCGGCCAAATGCATCTTACTGGCGTTGAACGCCAGCCTGTGCATCCTCCAGGGTGTGAATTTTTTTCTTCTGCTGTTTTTGATTCTGTTTTAAATTTTTATGATTTTTTTTCGTGACTCATCATGATCATGTACCTAATAAAACACAAAATAACAATAAAATAAAAATTAGATAAATAAAATTGGGTTGCCTCCCAACAAGCGCTTCTTTAATGTCAATAGCTTAACAGTGGCTCTCATGGAGCCACAAGGTGATCAGATCAATGTTTGTATAGTCCCAACACCAAACTTAGAGTTTGGATATGGGGTCTTAACACCAAACTTAGATTTTGGTTGTGGCCTCACAACACCAAACTTAGAGTTTGACTATGTGGGCTCTTCTTGACCCTGAACTGAGAGAAGCTCTTCATGCTTACTCTCTTTTATCACAGAGGGATGGCCATGTGCCTTAAACACAAGGTAGCCCCCATTCAATTGAAGGACTAATTCACCTCTGTTGACATCTATCACAGCTCCTGCTGTGGCTAGGAAAGGTCTTCCAAGGATGATGCAATCATCCTCTTCCTTCCTAGTGTCTAAGATTATGAAATCAGCAGGGATGTAAAGGCCTTCAACCTTTACTAACACGTCCTCTACTATTCCATAAGCTTCTCTCAATGACTTATCTGCCAATTGTAATGAGAACAAGGAAGGTTGTACCTCAATGATCCCCAGCTTCTCCATTACAGAGAGTGGCATAAGGTTTATCCCTGACCCTAGATCACATAGAGCCTTTTCAAAGGTCATGGTGCCTATGATACAAGGTATTAGGAACTTGCCAGGATCTTGTTTCTTTTAAGGTAGAATTTGCTGAATCTAGGTATCCAGTTCACTAATGAGCAAGGGAGGTTCACTTTCCCAAGTCTCATTACCAAACAACTTGGCATTCAGCTTCATGATAGCTCCTAAATATGGAACAACTTGCTCTCCAGTCACATCTTCATCCTCTTCAGAGGAAGAATAGTCTTCAGAGCTCATGAATGGCAGAAGGAGATTTAATGGAACCTCTATGGTCTCTATGTGGGCCTCAGATTCCTTTGGATCCTTAATAGGAAACTCCTTCTTGCTTGAGGGACGTCCCAGGAGGTCTTTCTCACTAGGATTTTCGTCCTCCTCCTCCCTTGTGTATTCGGCCATATTGACTATGTCAATGGCCTTGCACTCTCCTTTTGGATTCTCTTCTGTATTGCTAGGGAGAATACTGGGAGGAGTTTCAATGACTTTCTTACTCAGCTGGCCCACTTGTGCCTCCAGATTTCTGATGGAGGAT
>NW_026264447.1:0-982 GCF_000817695.3 Arachis duranensis
GATCTAGAGGCCCAAGACTTGAAGAGCTAACTAGAAGCTGAGAAGAGTAGTATATATAGGAGTAGTTTTGAAATAGAGAGGGCTTTTTGAGGGAGAGAAGCTAGGAAAGAGAACTACTCTTTGTATTTACTTTATTTGCAATTCTAGCTTTATCATGTATTCTCCATCTTTGATTTTGATTTCTAGAGCTATGAACAACTAAACCCCTTTCATTGGGTTAGGGAGCTCTGTTGTAATTTGATGGATCAATACTAATTTTCTTATTCTTCTTCTATCTTTCCTTTTGATTTTACTTGAAAGCCTTCGATCTTCATCCAATTGGATAGTGATCTTGGAAAAGAAGCTCTTCAAACATGGATCTCTTCGGATCCTTGAAAGAGGAATGAATAGATTAGCTAGAAATGCTTTCTCATGCTGGACCAAATTGAGTGTGGATGGGTATGTGGCTATAACCCTCTAAACACTTGATTTGGGAAGTGCATGTGGTATAATCAGTGACCACACTTCATCTCTTCTCATGAGCAATTGACCAAGGAATTGGCTATTAATCAAGATTTGAGATATTGAATTGCAAGAAATTGTGATTCAATCACTTAAGATTTCCAAGGAGATCAATGAGTGCATTGATTGAGGAAGAGATGAAAATAAAATTGATTCGGAGAATGCAACATCTCCTAAGCCCAATGAACTCCCCATTTCTGATCTTACCCATTCTCTTTATTTTCTACAATTTACTTTTATGAGCAATTCCCCCATTCCCATTTACAATTCTGCTATTTACTTTCAGTCATTTACTTTCCTGCCATTTTAATTTATGCAATTATCAACTCTATTCATGGATTCGCTCAACTAGATAATTCCTCTAATTAAAGTTGCTTGATCAATCAATCCCTGTGGGATTCGACCTCACTCTATTGTGAGTTTTTACTTGACGACAAATTCGGTACACTTGCCGAATGGGAATTTGTTGAGAGACAAGTTT
>NW_026264447.1:9958-11130 GCF_000817695.3 Arachis duranensis
ATTTATTCAATGAAATAGCATGGTTTTATAACTTCTCCCTTAATTGTGCTTAAGAGTGAAAACATGTTTTTTAGGACTTAAAATAGCTAAATCTAATTCTCCTTGATTCCATTAGATGCCTTGATATGTTTTTTAAGTGATTTAAGATTTAGGAGGCAAAGATTGGATCAAGGGAATGAAGAAAGAAGTATGAAAAGTTGGAGAACTCATGAAGAAATGAAAGAACTGGAAAGCTGTCAAGCCGACCTCTTCACACTTAAACGACCATAACTTGAGCTACAAAGGTCCAAATGATGCAGTTCTAGTTGGGTTAGAAAGCTAACATCCGGGGCTTCGAAACGATATAAGATTTGCCATAGTTGTTATACGTATGGTGGCGCGCACGCGCATAATACGCGCACGCGCCGTTGCTGCCACCTGGTTCACTTAAAGCAAAACGTGGCCAGCGATTTTAGAAGTCTTGTGGGCCCAATCCAACTCATTTCTGATGCTATTTAAGCCAAGGATTGAAGGTGGAATGAACATACTTTCATACTTTACAAGTTAGTTACCAATTAGTCATAGATTAGTTTAGAAGTAGTTTTTAGAGAGAGAAGCTCTCACTTCTCTCTAGGATTAGGATTAGGATTAGTTCTTAGATCTAGGTTTTAATTTTTGCTTTCTTCTACTTCTACCTTTCAATTCTTTGTTGTTACATTCATCTTCTTCTACTCTTTTGTTGTAATTTCCTTTATGTTATTCTTATATTTTGTTGTAGATCTAGTATTGTTCCTTCTACATTCTTCCAATTCAATAAGAGGTAATTCATACTAAATGTGTCTTCTTTGCTTTTCTATTGTTGATCTCTTGTTTTCGTAGTTGTAGATTCCTTTAATTGTTGCAATTTATGTTGTTTACTTTTATTGCCTTGTATGTGTTTGTTGAAATGCCTCTTCTAGATATAGTGTAGATTTTGTTCCTCTTGGCCTAGGTAGAGTAATTAGTGACACTTGAGTTAATCTAATTCCTTTGTTGATTGGTAATTGGAGAGATTGCTAATTGGTTTGGAGTGCACTAAAGCTAGTCTTTCCTTGGGAGTTGGCTAAGACTTATGGCTCAAGTCAATTCATCCACTTGACTTTCCTTTATTTAGTAAGGGTTAACTAAGTGGTAGCAATGAACAATTCTCATCA